>NC_136640.1:26205292-26352792 GCF_949748355.1 Melanostigma gelatinosum
GTTGGATTTTTCTTTCTCCTCTGTCTTTGGCATTAAGCAGTGGATTTTAGTCCTCTACCTTAGGGAATATATTTATTCTGCTTATTTTACCATCAAATTAGGAGCACAGAGGCAGAATGAATGCCCACCATGATGCAGAATCAATGCTGTCTCTTAAATACATTAAAGCAGCCATGGATTTCCTTAAATTCAATGATGCACTTTAGTAGAAGTAGTATCCAGTATTGCAGTGGTTCCTGACTTTTGTTGGAGCACATTTTCTGGACCAGAAATCAGAGTGTCTGTTTTATACAGTCCAGTGAATTAAATACCAGACAAATGAAAGGAGTTAATGTAACAGTTGTGTTTGTACAGTATTCTAATTGATCTATTGCCTGTCCACAGAGCTAAACGCAGACATTGTCCTTCACAGATGAGATTCAACCGAGGACTTCGTTCAACCAGAACAAAGCCATTTCCACACTTCATTTCTGTTGCTATATAATCTAATGTTGCACTTGCTGTGTTTCAGTGAGAACACCTGAGGAAAAAAAGAAACCGTCCATCGCCTCTCGTCTGTCTGAGAAGTTCCTGTCCAGCTCTGACCGCGAGAAGGACGACGACGACTTTCAGCCAGATAGGAAGCGCATTCGCACTGCCGAACACAAGGTGTTGTAGATGCTTTGTATACACTGTTGTACATTTATACTGGATTTACTGTATATCAAATTTAAAGGGTGAATATTTCTTTCTTAAACAAAGGAATACCAATATCTGCAGTGGTTCGATGAGGTTGCCGTTTTGTAAGTACTAGATTTGATGGTAACTCACAGTATAGTACTATCAATAGTGTGTTGCCTATCATATAGGGGTAACTAATTACAAAACTCATGGGACCTTTGGATTAGGGCTGGGCGGTATGACCAAAAATGCATATCACATTATTTTGTAAGATTCTGGAGGTTTTCCGGTATATCACGGTATTTTTTTTTTCTCGCGTTAAAGCATTAATTAATTAATGCCGAAAACAACCAGCCAGCGAGCGGTGAACAGCTGTTTGTGTGGTGTGTCTTCCGTTCTGTCACTTGCTGTTTCCTTCACCTACATTCCCTTGGGTCCTAAGCCCCTCCAAGTACAGCTTCTTATCACCCTCCATGTACCAATGTACATTTATAACTAATACCACACATATTACACGGTAATCAGCGTTGCATATGTGTCTGACCTAAATACCTTTTGTTCAGTCTTTGTTCATCCTGCATCGCTCTTTTCTGTTTAATGTAATGTTACTGGAGCAACAGAGCCTCTCCCAGCTGTTAGCAGACTGTTGTTGGCGAGCTTTACCCAGCATGCAGTTCGGCGGTGAAATTTTATAAATGTACAATTATTAGTGTTACAAATTGTTTGTGTCGTGGTGTTTTGCCCTGTTAAAGAGCGTTAGTTGTGGGTTGTTCATTTTTGCTATAAAGTTATGACCATAGTGACAGAACGGTTCCCTCTCAATACACTTAAGACAACTAGCTCCGACCGTAGCACTCTCAGCGGCGAACAATATATTTTGCTCCCTGTTGAAGAGCGACAGAAGTTGTTTCGGCTGTGCACCGGTATGACTGTATATGAAAAATTCATATCATACGGGAAATTAAAACCCAGCCCTACTTTGGATCCCATCATGGTTTTGAGTCAACTTTTAGAGATGCCCTAATCACGTTATTTTGCCGCTGATACACATAACGGATGGTCGGTTTGCCGATACAGAGCTTGTATTTGTTGTTTTGTCTTGTTATAGCAGCTGATATAGAAGGCTCCCTAAAAATAGTTTCAACCATCTCAAAGTTAGTCTCAACAATCTAGCCTACATGCTGTGCTTTTACTCATTTCCTGTCATCTATAATCTTTGTTTCGCATAAAAACTCACAATTCAAATGACTAAGAATAATAATGCACCGATACCTTTTTATCAGACCAAGTACAAGTACTTACTTTTAAGAACATGCCAGTACCAATACAAGTACTTAATAATACCATTACCGAACAATAACTTTGTTGCTGACAATTCAATATTGTATTTTCCTGATACAAACAGAGCATTGTTCTTTGCAGCGGGGATGTTAATAATTAACAGTTTGACCGTGAATCAGTTGAACAGTTAAAAGAAATATAAAAAATATAAACTGAGCAGCTTGTCACTTAAGAGAGACTAGCGCTGCTCCTCCTCAAGTGAGCCGGAGCAGCTGTCATTCGCACCCCGATCCGAACAGCCTGCCTGATCGGTACTGCACATGTGCAAAGTGAGGAAGGAAGTAGCTAACGAGTGAGCTACCTCTCTTCGTTCTCATCTCTGGTGACAGTTGCGCAGTACCGCTCGGGTAGGTTCTAGCGGAGAGTGTAAGGTTAGCGAGAGCTAGCAAAATGTCATCAATTTGGCAGTATTTTATGTTGTGGCAATTTATCATCATGTTCATTTTAGATGTAACTTGTAGCGGTTATCTCTGAATAATGTGTGCATGCAGACAGCTCATCCTGACCTCACAAACTCGGCGCCATCCGAACTCACCAAACCCAAATCCCAAATGTATCTGGAAAATCCCCCAGTAAAACGTTGATTTGTACAGTATGCCAGGGTTCAGTTGTGAGAGTTAGTTTAGTTTTCATATGGGGTAAGTATTGATATCGCTACATGTCTAACAAAATGTCTGCATGTATTAATGTACAACCCCCCGTTAGCATTCTTCAAAATAATGTGTATTGATGATAAGAAGGCAGTCTTGTGAAGTATTGTTATTGCTGCTGGTTGAGTGATGTGCAGCTCAGTGGAGTAAAGTCTCTGTTTGTTTGTTCGTCGGCAGCGTAAAAAGCAGCGGGGAGTGGTGTTCATAGATGATGAGCTGGAAAATGAGCCTTCAGGTGCTCAGACCTGGACCACCGAGCCAAACGCCCAAGCAGCTGGTCTGTCCTCATCGTGCTGCGTGAGTACACTCCAGGCATAGAAGCTGAGTTACACCAATAATATTGCTTTACTGATACATGGGGTAAATGTTGTGCATACATGGCATGTTTCAGAAGATATTTTGACATGTGACGGTAGGAAAAGGCTGTAGAGGTGGTTAGATTAAATTCAAATGTATATTATGTGGCATCACAAGGACAGGTTGTGGAGGGGCGCTACATCCTCACCCAGGATCAGGGCCCACAACCCAAAATGGCCGCCGGGCTAGAGACTACAGCTCCCAGACTGCCTCATCATGCACCCAGCTGTAGGTGCTTAAGGCCCCACTCTAGGAACAACCCGTGACACTACAGGTGGTGGAGAATGTGGGCAGTGGGGCTGAGGATTGAGAGTGAAGATTTGGAGTACTTTGTTGGATGAAGAACCCCCTTTCTCCTCCGGGACGCTTTAGGTTTATTCACGACCTTTTTTGTTTGAGGTGTGATTTTTGGAGTTAAAGGAACTGCCAGTGAGATGGGCCAATAAAACCTTTATTTTTGTTTATACGGTCTGATTGTACCTGTTTGATGCTCTCTTTTGCACTGCCCCACCCTAGGGACAACCTGTGACACTACAATATATTGTGCTTTACAAAGCTAGTGTGTGTGTGTGTTGCCTGACTGACTGACTGACTGTGTGTGTGTGTGTGTGTGTCCGCGGCTAATCTCCCATTCTGCTATGGGGTCAATAAGTCTCAATATTAATAAAGTCACACAGAGGCATTCACAAATGATATATCATTATTTACACATGAATGAATAAACAAACAAAGCTCATCCTCAGATACAGTCGAGTATCACCATGCCAATATCGACACATCAGGTAGAGATGAATGTCTTCTGGCACTGTTTGGTAGCTAACGTTCCCTCTGATGCAGTGACACAAACTAGGTTGTTTTTTTAAATGAAAAGACAGACATGGCCATAACACCTTTGCAACAAGTTCATTTGTTCTGCTTTACTTGTCATGTTATTAGTTTTTCTTCCTCATTTGTTTTGGAAGGTGGTCCTCTGAAATGTCTTAACGATCAGAAGTGGTGCAAAACACCACGACACAACAGTTTGTGACAGATACAATTTGTAGCACTAATAATTGTACATTTATAAAATTTCTCCGCCGAACTGCATGCTGGGTAAAGCGTGCAAATCGGAGGTGAAGGAAACTGGAAGTGACGGAAGACATGCCACACAAACAGCTGTTCACCGCCGGTTGACCAGCCGTTCTTCTGTTAGTTTACGGCGTTAATTAATTAATTCATTAAGCCAGTGGCGGGCCGTCCTATAATTACGTCAGCATTACATGCCGCTCAGTGTCCATGTACATGCTCTGACTATCGTGAAATGAAACTTAACAGCCAGCCAGCAGAGGCTGATGGGTAGTGAATCACATCACGTGATGCAGATAATCCAATCAATGCATTCTGACTGAGTTGAGCTGCACCATGATAGAGGGTGCTGAGCCGAGGAACGACTCTGCAGCGCAGTACGTTCAAGTTGTGTAAAGTAAAATCCCTTCTTAATCTCTTTGGGTCGAGGCTTGTCATTAAGGAATGACAGTGGATTCCACAGCCAGACCAGCTGAGAACATTATATTTTTCCTGAATTTAGGCTTTTGCATTTTCTAGATGCTCAAGCGTTATTCAAATGACTCGTACATAGTTACAGCCTTAAAAACGAATAGAAGCTGTGGCGCCATAATGTGGTTATAAGGTGGTATTTCAGCTGCAGGACCACTGCATTGAAGCGGGAAAAAATACCGTGAAACCGGTAGTCTTAAAAAATACCGTGATATGGATTTTTGGTCATACCGCCCAGCCCTAGTACCAACGCCTAGTACTTTTTTACATTAAATGTCCCATTCTCTACCAAAACAGCTGACTACATGGGGGATACCAAAATATGTGGGCATATTGAATGAATGATTGACCTTTCACTGTAGAGACAGGTGTAACTTGATTAGTTAATGATGACTCTGTTCTTTCAATGTCTCCGTAAAGCCGTTCCTGTGAGCCAGCATGCACAACATTAAGGCCCAGTAAAGCACCTCAATCATTCATGTCAGTACTTGCATCTGTGCTTTCCTTGTAATGACGTGATGCATCTGCTGTGAAAAAGGACCATTATGCATGCTGGCTTACTGGTGCAGTTTACCAATTTAAATTGTGGTTTTATGAGATGTTAAAATGTCTGTTGTGATAGAATAAGAACTACTTTATTAATCTCCTTTGGCAAAAATCTGTGTCATGAATGATCCACAGAAACTGAGTGGTTAATCCTCATGTTGCTGGTAGAGTAGATTATAGTTTAGCTCCTTTTGGACCACTTATTTTAGGGTTTCACTGTCAGCAATGTGTTCAGTATTACCATTCACTGTCACCACTGGGTGGCGGTATACTCCACCGAATCCACTAAGGCTGTGATTAAAGTTTCAAACACACATGGGCTTAAAACGGAACGATTTTCAACATTGCAGGTATTCATGTTTTCACAAACTGATATGTTTGATTTAACCTCTTATCACTCCTGTAAAATTTTCCTAAAACGCCTATCCAAGGTGTACCCAAAGTAAACTGACAGCTCTTATTGAACCATTGGGAGTACATGTATGGTTTTAGTCTCTATTGAAAGGTAACACTGAAGTTTCTAAACAATCACCAAAGAATCACTGTAAGTGCTACTAGCATTGAGCTAATGAAGCTACAACGCACTGAAACAAAAGGTTTTTAGTTCCGCCTGGATTTATTTTGGCCAACAGATGCCTGCAGATAACCATGGCTGGGACTTAATAGCTGGAAAACACAATGGTACCATAGCATGTAGTCATAGTACCGGGTACAAATTCAAATTTGATAACAATACGACAGAAAATGAATATTTTACACATGGTTTACTAAGAGTCCGTCTGAGCAAAAGTGCGTTTTATGGGGCGACTGTTAATACCTGTCTTGACAGACCAGTTGTGTACATGACATAATTGACTCTGACGGCCCGCCCAGAGTCAGTGTGTGACTCTAGATTTATTATGGACCTGTTCATGAGACTACATTGGTTTTAGTTAGGTGGAGCTAATATACTGACAACGTTGAAGCTGCATTTCCTCAGTCATCAAGTAATATGTTTCCTAAAGCTATCTGCGATGCTGTTTCTGGTGAATAATCCATGTTCATGAGATCTCTCCAGGTCCCAAAGACCAACAGGTTAGCCATAATCACTCGATGTGCACAGTCACTGAATGCAGCTCACAGGAATGGTTGAACTCTCACAACTGGGTCTTATCTTGCCACAGGTGTGTGGCTTGGATTTGGAGCCGTGGATGGTCGGAGGTGGAAAAAGAGGAGGGAAAGTGAAGTCGAAAAAGCGCGTCCGTCTCTGGTTTCCCTGCAGCTACATGACCCTGGCTCTTTTGTCCCGCGAGCGCTGACTGATGGCCTGAATGGGGCCCTTTGAAGCAAGCTCCAGTTTTAATTAAGAGGGTTTGCCTCGCCTGGACCGCTGATCTGTGAACGCCACGGGGATAAATATTGAATGGGGTTCACCCGCTGGTTACTGCGCCCGAGGGATAAACAGGTGCTTTGGAGGGCAGGTATTTGCCAAGGCCCCCTACCTGCACAGTGTGGTCATGTTGGGAGGAGGGGGTGTTCGGTGTCATGTCTTCCGAAGTATCGGCTGTTGAAGCCTACCCTTATTGGAGTGAATTCCAAGCCCTCGAAAGCTGTGGAATGAGGAGCAAATTGGCGTCCAGTGAGAGGCGCCAGTGATACCTAAGTGATTCACTGCCTGCGGCCCCTCAGTGCCCTCGGACCGGCCCCCTGGAGTGTGAGATTGCCATCTCTCAGGTGTTGGCAGGGAGTCGAGCAACAGAAGCCTACCTGTGAATATTCTGAGGTGTTCAGTAACACCACTGACTTCTGTTCCGTCAATTCCAGAAAGCTTTAGCTGTTGCATACACCTACACCTGGAGGTGTAGGTGTACCAAGGGAACTAAGTTTACCTGTGCTGAGTAAAGGTAGTAGACCTGAAGACACGCAGTACAACTAAAGAAACGTACACATACAGTGTACCTGTAAATGCTATCTTAATGAGAAAAAAGTTTACTCATTACATATTGTTTGAAAGACAAAGCTAGCATTCTCATAGCTAGCGGCACCCAAAGAGCTACGCCAATGGCCCTGTTATGTTCTTGTTGGCAGCAGAGCTGGCTTCTCTTTTGCCCCTTTTGCCAGTTATCTGCATTCCTTCCGAGGGGGTGTCTGCTCTGGGCTGTGGGGCCAAGCTTGATATCTTGTTGTCCTGGCATCTCAGGAGGCAGGCGCGTAAAAGGATACTCTTGTGTCAGCTGTTTCCTGCTGCAGCTTTTGACAAGGGCCTCTATTCATCAGCAAGCCCTTCTACACCCACCCTCCCCCCACCTGCCAATGAATAAGTAATTATTAGCCATCTTGGGGCAGGATATTTGGATGGCTCTATTTAATGTGGCAGCAGCAGGTAAGGTGATCGGGCTCAGGGCCCAGGCTGTGGAGCGCAACTGTTCCAGAGGAGAAAGGTAACCTGAACTGGTGTTGGGGCCCTGCAGCACCTCTGTTTGTTTTTCACATGGGCTCAGGGCTCGTTATCCCTCTTAACTCTGAGAGTGGACTCTCTAAGGGCTCTCTCTGGCCTACACTCCATCGCACATTGTAATATTTGATGGGCAAACATGCTTGGAAAATTTGAGCTGCCCGGTAACTCGAGCTACTCGTCTGTCATCAGAAGTGCTACCTTCTGATCTCTATGATAAGTTGTGATGCCTGACAACACATACCATTCATTCTTACGTGGAATCATTCAGGTAATTTGTTGAGGATTTAGGGATAAACTTGTTTGCCAAGCTTGCAAGTTTTGTTAATTCAATATTAAGAAAATGGTGGTAATCTCTAAAGAAAGAGGCCAGATACTTTTTTCTTTTTATTTTTTTTATTTTATTTTATTTTTTTTTTAAAACATGTCTCAAGATAATATCATGCAGTGGTGACGAGGTGTGCATATCAATGTTGACCCATTGGTCTGATGCCATCAGATGTTTAGCAATTGAAAGTTTCACAATATCAGATCTTACTCAAGGCTCATCTGATGGTAAAACTGCCTTGTAGGGGTTCATTTCAGGAGGTCACCAAGCATTGTTATTTCAATAAAAAGACAGTGGTGGGTGGGCTGTAGTTACACTTCTGGAAAATCAATTGAGTTTATGTATGAGCAAGGATTGCTGGGTAATTTGGCAACTAAAATATTGTAAATTCAATATTGCTATAAAGAGGACCTGATCAGTGATTTACAATATAGCCCACATTGTTCTGATGCATCCAAAGATAATGAAGGGATATTTACCTTGGTACAAACAGCATGGGGAAATGCTTGACAGACTATCTCGCAGTATGGTGTAGGAGTTTGTATTTCATATAGAAATAGCCAGTCTTCTCTGGTCTTGTTCACTTATGTACGTCACACAGAGGCATCGGCATTCAATTGAGACCGTTTTATAACCAGTTAAGTTCCTCACTGTAACGTAAAATAATTATGACTAATTTTATTTCATCCATATTTGCAACATGCATAGCAACATTTAAACAAAACATTCACCCTACCAACCCTCCACCGATCTTTTTCATCAGCAATAAACAAAATCTATGAATAAGTGAAGAGTACTAGCCAATCAGAGGCAGAGTAGTAGTCTTTGAGGAATGTAGGTGAGGAAAAATAATCAAACTGTAGCGCTGCCTTGCTGTTAAGTGTTTCATTATCAAATTTATAACATCCGAATAATGTCAAATGTGAACACTCCTAGTGAGTTCTTTAAACTTCCTGCTGTTTAGGGGTGTAGCCTGTCTTCCAACACAAAGATATTAGCCAGGCAAAGACTAAGCTTTCAGCCTCACTTTTGGCTGCTCTTCCTAGAAAAGGGGAATAATTATTGTATCCCAACTCATTTAGTCGACATCAAGTCCTCTCTGCTGGCTGGTTCCTGTAGGAGTTCCTCTTTAGAATCATAACTGTAGTATAACTGCTACTGTCTAAAGGGAATACTGCTGTTAAAAAGAACCTGATTTGTTGAAAGTGTTTGCAAACCAGATGTTATTGCACTTTTGTTCATATAGCAGTACTTTTAAAATAAAAGTGCGCAATACACTACTTTTGAATTCATTATTGAATTTTGCGCATACCAATGCGATTCAAATTTATTGTCATTGCCCAGCACTAATTATTTAACAAGGAATTTGGGAGTCATGGATTGTATAGAGTCAGCGCTGTAAAGCTCTGTTTTATTTGCATAAAAATGACAGTTGCCAGTGTTTTTATTGAACCGAACAAGATGTGTGACTCGGCTGCTTTATAACCTCTCAGTGTTTGTCTGTTTCTCTTTCCAGTCCCCTGAACCCTGCTCCCAGTGCCAGTGTGCTTCAGCCAGAGACGGTGTGAAGGACAAAGACGGTGACATCAAAAAGAAGATTCCTAAGATCTTCTTTGGTACTCGCACACATAAACAGATAACTCAGATCACCCACGAGCTGAAGCGCACAGTTTACTCCAGTGTGCCCATGACCATCTTATCCAGTAGAGCTCACACATGTGTCAACCAAGGAGTGGCGCCTCACTTCAACCGCAATGAACGCTGCAAGGACCTGCTGGATGCCAAAGATGTGAGGACGAACACTTGCATACATTCACATTAAACCCATTTTCAACTTCGGCTTTAAAGTAAAACTCAAGCTGAAACGTGCCTTTTGAATATCCAATAGTCACTCCCTGTAAGCAGGACGATGTTTCCTCCCTCATAGAGAACATGAACACCTCATGAAGATGACAACCTTTCTTTTTTCGGACAATTATTAGTAAATCAATTTGCCTTAAAGCAATATCGTCAGTAGGGGAATTTCAATATCGCCCAACCTTAATCTGTGTATATGCCACCCAATAAGTTATAAGACATGTCGATACAGACACTTAAGACATTTTATGTTTGAGATCATTTGGAAACATTGTCACCACTACATAGTTTGACCAGTGAGCATTTTGCCACTGTCAATGTCCCGCTTACTTCATAACTTGGTCACAGTTCTTTCAGGAACCAAATTGAAAGGATTCTCATCGAAATTGTTTCTTTGTTGCATGCTAATTTAAAATAAATATTACTTCTGGTATCTACTTTATAAACCCAGACAGGCCATACATTTGACATGTGAATTTATCCCACTAAAGGCACAACCTGTATGTGTGCTATAGTTCATTACTTAGCCCAGGTCAACCCCCCCCCCCCCCTATTTGTTTACATCCTCTAGTCTCAAAAAGAACTGTTCTGGACCTGAATTGGACTCCTTTGACCCCCTTCTAGCTGTGGAATCCAACACCCCATGACACACTTTCTCCATGGAATCAAACCTTTATCCACTGGTTACAGAAGCTGATGAAAGACAACATATAACAGACCTAACATTTTATGACAACTTTATAATACTAAATACTTACCTGACCTCAAACCATCATGTACGGTGGAAAGAGTTTTTCGGTCACCCACAAGCCCACAGGTCACTATCACTACCAGACAACACTCCTTCAACAATGTAGCCTCAGCAGCAATTATGCTGCTGCAATGGCCACAATAGGTCCAACCGGCTCTTTTTGACACACTAAAATGTCGAGAACCATTGAGTGAGCTTTTGTTCAGAGATGTGAGACACTTGTAACGGGCTCCTACTGCAACAAGGACAATTACGCTGTCAGTGGAGGTGTTTGCCACCCATGGCAATTCTCTCACTTTATCATATTAAATAGCTGGCCCAGTCATTACCCCTCACTGGAGTGGATGGTACTGATGCTCTCTGTCTTCATCACCTCAGGGTGTAGTGTAGTCAGTGTCAGGTGACTATGCTGTGTAGACACCGTGATTCAGACACAGTAACACCCATCGTCTTAAGTCAAAACACCTACCAAGTGTTTTAACTGCACTGTAACCGGTCCTGACTTTCCCAAATGTTGCTGCATGTCTATTAATCTCCCCTTTCACTGAGCCGACCGGGTTCAGTTTCAGCAAAGTGTCCAAGCTTGGCACATGACTGTGAGAGGTAGACCATTTCATCCAGAGATCATTATTGTGTCTGGAGGTTACTGAGTGTACACCGTGTCACCTCAAGCTGTGAAATCTTAAAGAACAGGGTGGGACATCTGAAGCAGACACCTCTGTTGACAGTGTAATTGGGGCTTGGTACATGAGATGCTGCTTCTTTACACTTCTACGTTCACTGTATGAGTGTCAGGACATGTAACCTACGACAATACCTGGAAGACCTGATCATAGGAAGCCTCTGAAATACTGTACGTCACCTCTGGTTACATGTGACACTAGAGAGAAGGAAATAAATCAAACGGTCCGGTTATCTCCGATATATAAGAAATTCTAATGTAACATATTTTAAACTATCTGGGTTAGTGACAAATACAAAGGAATGCATAACATTCTGAAGACTGCTTTTAACTGATATTGTAGGCTTTTAGTGTTTCCCCATTATATACAGCTGCAACAACTGATTGGATTTGTCAATTGACAAACTGCAATGTTGATCATCAGTTAATTATTTTGAGTAATTTATGAAGAAAATGCCAAACTTCACTGGTTCCAGATTCTCACATTTTCTAATCTTCTCTGATATGTTGGGTTTTGGATAGAGATACACCAACGGCGACTTTCTCTGCCGATTTCCAAATAAGAATAAAAAAAGACCTGCTTATCCTGTTTTTTTGCTGATTATTTCTTTCGAAGAACTATAATTGACGGCAAAGCTCCAGACTTACTTTTTTCAACACCGTCCCTGAACCAACAATAATTTGAACCTCCCCAAAGTCAATTGGGGTGAACATGTTCAATGTTTTTCTTTTTCTACTTTGTTGTTGTCTCCCATAGTAGTTATTTGCATGAAAACACATTCAAATGATTCTACATTTAAAACAATCTGGCATTAATAGTTTTAATTACACATTATCAGCCGCTTTAGGGAAAGGGTCTTGAGCGGAGCCCAAATTTAGTTCAGGAACTTCTCCCCCACAGTGTGTTGAGATCCGTACAGTGTGGTTCCTGCAATGAAAAGGGACTCGGTGCGATCAGTCAAACTGCGTCTTCCGTGATCCGTTGAATGCGGCTGACATTGAATGAAAAATGTGTGTATTACAGGGCAGGTCATGCAGCTACTACCATGGTGTCCAGAAGATGCGGGAACAGCGCACACTACGCTCCTACGGACTCCATGACGCCTGGGACGTTGAGGACCTTGTCTCACTGGGCAAACGGCTCCGGTCATGCTCCTACTATGCTGCCCGTGAACTTATGCAGGACGCCTCCATTATCTTCTGTCCATACAACTACCTGCTGGACCCAATGATCAGAGAGAGTGTGAGTAGAATATGGAAGACAGGGTGCAGGAATTCTAGAACAATCTGAAGGGAGCAACACGATTAGTTCTTAACAAAGGACCAGATCATGTGGCGTGTTCAGGGATTAACCACTCTCCCTTCTTCCTCTCTTCCTTTCCATCTACATTTTCACCAGATGGAGATCAACCTGGCAGGCCAGATCGTGGTGCTAGATGAAGCCCACAACATTGAGGACTGTGCAAGGGAGAGTGCCAGCTACACTTTAGACCACCACAGTCTGCAGCTGTCCAGGGATGAGCTTGACAGCATGGTCAAAAACAACATCAGACCCTCCAAACACGAGCTACTCAGGGACTTCTGCCATATCCTGATCAAGTTCGTGATTCAGTGAATTAATTGCTCATCTGTGGTGCTCGTAATTTGAGTAGATATGAACTAAGAATGTATTTTTGTCCATGGTGTAGCTGGATCCAGGAGAGCCAAAGCCTGATGTCTGAACGGGGATATGAGAGCGCCTGTAAAGTCTGGAATGGAAAGGATGTTCTGGGCATCTTTCACAACATGGGCATCACTGCTGACACCTTCAGCGTTCTGAAGGTACACCAGATATCTAAGCTTTACTTCTACATGAGGTTTCCCGTACCTGTACACTGCCAGTATTAGTCAGTCCACTTCAAATGTTCACTCTAAGCCTTCAGCACTGAACCCTCACTGATTTTGATGGACATCAAATGTGTGGTGTCAGGGCCTCAGTGCAGAAGGGTGTTGGGGCTCACTGTATGTGTAATGAGACAGCAATCATGTTTACTCGTCACAGTAATGCCTAAAGATATCCATAAATGGATAAATTAATTGGAGTATTTGTTGTTTGCTACGCGATAATAAGCAAAATAGCACAGTTGGATCAAATCAACATATTTTAAAATGACCATCATGCATAAGCAAAGTACATATTGTGACATGTGGGTTTATTCTTACAGGAAGAAAATCCTCTCGCCAGCTCCATGCTTTTCTTGAATGTTTCATTCAGTGACTTGGTGGGATCATGCATCAAAGTCTGAGGACAATAGAAAGGGGCAATCATAACCTTTCCTCCACCGTGCTTAGACAATGTATTACATGTTGGGCTTTCAGTGGGTGTTGCTTCAGATTTTCAAACTGGAAAAACTGAGGAACTTTTCTTGAAATGTTAAATCTCTGTATCGATCACAGTAGGTGTTTGTAGCCGATTGACAGAAGCAGTAGCTAAATCAAGCTTCACTTGATTCCAGTAACACCTACTGTATATCAGATGTTTCTAATACTCTATCACCAATAGTTTGCTTCATACAGATACTTACGTTTTTAAAATTCCGACTGACTTTGTGAGGCTGTGTACTGCCACATCTGTGGGTTTATTTTAAGGCGATGAGGGACCGTGGTTTACAGTCCTGACACTTCCCAAAGTCGAGGAGAAAACCAAACCTAATCCTGTCCATGCTTAGCATTTATAGGTGTCTATTACCACGCTTATCACACCATTCAAGCCTTTTTGACTGTGATGTGCTTGTATTTAAAGTTTGACACCCAAGAAATGACGGCCTTGTATGTGCTGCATGTTCTTATTTGGTTTTAGGTGTCCTGTAATAATCAACAGCACTGTTTTTTCCCCCACGTCTTCCACTGACAGAAAAACCTAGCAGCAGTGTTGGAGAAAGAGGAGCGTGTTGGTTTGATCAATGGTAAAGAGGATATGGTTCAGGTCCCAACCATCAGCTCTGCAACCTCCATTGTCCTCAAAAATCTCTTCATGGTGCTGAGCTTCATGTACTCCTCTGAGGACAACTGCAGGTCAGAGACCAACCAAAGAAAGCCAGATCAAAGTCCTGTGTCATGCCAGTGCCTCAGATGAACTGTTGTAAGGGGTCTAGGGTTGAACGATGGCTCAGGTCTCTGTGTCTGTAGGGTTGCTGAAGACTACCGGATAGCTCTGCAGAAGACCTGCGCTTGGACGAACCGAGTCCCACCCGACACCCCTGATGCCCAGGGCTTCATTGTTCCACACCACAGGAAACGCCAGAGCGCCCGAGTCAAGACGGAAGTCCTGACACTCAGCTTCTGGTGCCTCAACCCCGCCGTGGTGAGAGGGTAGAGATGGCACAGCATGCCATGTACGCCAAACTGAGCTATTACTGAAGTCTATAGCCATTTATGGATGACTTAATAAGTCTGTAATGAAAGTTACCTGCCAAGTCCTGGTAAAACATGTCACAAAAATATTATTATGGGTTCTTCAATCTCCACCGTGCCACCCTAAATATGATATGCTTATGGCATAAATTCCAGCTGAAACAGTGCTTGGAGGTTGATTGTGTCTGTGTCTCCCAGGCTTTCTCTGACTTCAGCAGGTCAGTGCACAGCATTGTGCTGACATCAGGAACCCTGTCCCCCATGAGCTCCTTCTCCTCTGAACTCGGAGTGAAGTTCTCCATCCAGCTGGAGGCCAACCATGTCATCAACAAGTCCCAGGTCAGTAGGGTCATTTGTGGTGCAACGGACCTTAGTTGATCTGTGATCCGTACGGATCTAACTCTAGGTCTAAGCAGCTTATAATACAAAATTCTTTGGGACAGAGCCCTGTATACCTGCTGTAATAACAAAACAACGACAAAACAGTTTGTATCAGTGGAGATGGCTTATTAATGTTTGTTAGATTTGCTCTCTTTTTTTCTGCTGATCTAATCTGTGTCTCACAAACGCGATCCGTTGCACCCCTTAGGTTTACCATGTCACTGAGCCTCTGGAAACAATGACTTATTTGACAAAGTATATGCTGTATAAAAGGATATTTAGCTGCTCGATTCCTGGATGTTTGGTTTGATAATATGACTTAAAACCTCCCTCAGGACTCATTGGAATCCCTAAGCTTCCTTAATGCATCGTGTCAGAGAGATATGATGGTATCCATCAGTCTCAATCGGGTTTTAAGGTGGATCACGCCGCTGGAAACTTTGACCCCGTCTCCACACCTATACCGCTTTTGTCCAGCAGATGTCACAGTCTGACCATTAGATTGCAATAATGTTGTCACTTGTATTTGCGACCGCTAATTTGGCATTGCACATGAGAATGTTTTTGAAAAAAGCTCATAATGATAGTGTTTGGGCCAACATAATAATGGCCAGGTATATTTAGTACATGAAGTATGTTGGTGATATGACCTCAACATTTCTAATGCCCTCTCCTCAGGTTTGGGTGGGCACTGTTGGTGACGGACCCCAGGGCAGAAAGCTCTGTGCCACCTTCCAACACACTGAAACGTACATCTTCCAGGACGAGGTGGGGTCGCTGCTGCTCCATGTCTGCCAGGTCGTAGCCAAGGGTGTGCTCTGCTTTCTGCCTTCTTACAAGGTAAGAACCACCAAGACATTCTCCATGAAAACAATAAATGAATCTGAGTCTGTAAGTTAGTGGTGGTTGCAGTGTTGGTTATATGGGTGTTGTTGTGAATGCAAAGCAAAGAGGAGAACCAAACCAAAAGGTATATGATGATCAGATCAACAGAACAAGAGAGCAACTTCATTCATAACGTTCACATTCACACAGTCTCAGTCATTTTAGGTCCTAGTATTATACTATTTGTGGACTTGCATTACAGTGGTGGCTGCTTATTGTTTCCGACTCTTGTGCGTCCAACGAAACATTTTCCCTGAGGTAAAGAAAACAAAATGTTTTCCTGCATGCAACACACACCTGTATTAACAGGGCAGTGTAGCAGCAATCTAACAGTACCATATATAATATAATACAACCATGTGTTGCAGTGTGATGTTTCACAGTCCTGCAGACTAGATGCATTGCCTTTAGTTATTTGTACGTATGCTGTGGGTGGTGAGATACGAAAGAAAGCCTGCCTAACACTTTGAATTCTGTTTTTAAATCTATTTCTTGTTTGTTCACAAGCGGGTTTCACACCGCCAGGGTTTCAGGTGAAAGAATAAGGCTAAAGTATTTTCATACACACCACAATTTCCACAACAGGATCAATTAAGTATAAGTATAAGGATAAGGATGTTTATTGTCGTCGTACGAACATGCAACGGAATTTAGTTGGCGACTCATCAGTACAGCAGCAACAGTTAAAAAGTGTATAAAAACATTAAGACTATTTAAAAACAAGACATTCAATAAATATATACAAGATAAAGCACAGGCATCAAAGTATCTTCTGTTCTATGAGATGTCTTATCTACATGTGCTCTAGATTTACTCAAAACTACATTTTTGCATTGAAGTGATGGTGGATAGTTTGCAGTTAGAACATTTGTTTCCACATTCTACCACTGGGAGGCGCTAGAGACCATAAATTGGAGTCAGCTCCAGAGTTTTTGTAGTTCGAAGGTATTTTATTAACAGTTTTCAAAGCCTAAGCTGGATTCCAATAGATCCCACTGCTAAGAAGCTGCTCTTGGTTGTGTCGTATGTTACAATAGATTGCAACCAATCAATATAGGTATTGTCAAGGACTTGTTAAAAGCCTCATCCTCATGGAGCTGTATCCTCTTTCAGTTAATGAGGGCGCTTCTTAGAGGGCACTCATAGACACTTTGTCCCCCTTTGTTTGTTATGCGTTTTTGTTCATGAATAATTAATGTGCACTGTAGCTCAGTTGTCTCATTAGCTTACTTAGGGCCAAGTGGATTTCATTTATCATGGTGTGTTTGTCCACATTGCACGTGTGACGTTGGTCACGATGCAATTTTGGTCAATAATGTTACTAAATGTGGGAAACTTAATACGTTTGAGTTTATAGTCACTATGAAAAACCCCTCTATAATTCTTTATACTGTATTTTAATGCGGTGGTTTCCAACATTTTTGGCTTTTGACCTGTTGAAGAGATGGTTTGGATTTTTTAAAGTGGTGTTGTATGAGCTTCTTATCCACAGTCAGCGTATTACACCCAGTAGTAACATACAGGAGTTACCGCAACGGCAGCAAAGCACTGTACTGCTGTGGACGGGGGAAGCAGCAGCACGTAGTGCGAGAGTGACCCCATTTTCATTTGAATAGATTTTAGATGTAACATTTTCCGATAATTTCCAGGGGCTGCAGAGTGGTGTGGTGGCCAGCACTGTCGCCTCACAGCAAGAGGGACCCGGTTCCCATTCCGGCTTCCTCCCACAGTCCAAAGACATGCAGCTTAGGTTCATTGACTGCTCTGAAATTGCCCGTAGGTGTGGATGCGAGTGTGAATGGTCACCTGTTTATATGTATGTATACACACACACACACACACGCGCATGCTTTCCAATATAGGACAATGGTCAATCATCTTGCAAGAAGACAAGTACAAATCGGCATCATTACGTAGTTATTTCGGAGTCCCTTTTTGTCTATTTGTTTTCCGTTGAATCACAGCCAAATCAGTTTATTTAGTGTTCCTACAGCTGTAGTAAACAGCGACCGGTGGCTTGCTAGACAGTGAATACAGCTCGATACAATCCACGGAGCTCCTCTGAACAATATTATGAACCAGACATGACGGCGTTTGGCATTCCGACGTTTGAGGGACTTCCACAACACGTACAAAGCAGCAATTGTCCTTATTCCTTTCACGGTTGACAGCGGAAATAAATGACGGCCAGGTGAACGGCTTCCAGGCTTCCAGTCGATAAACCACGCCCCCTCTCCGGCACGGAGCGATTCTGCGGCGTTTGGTGTGAACACGACCGGCGGTGCGTTGGACGGGTTTTTGCAGTGCGTCAAAAAATCAACGCGACCGGTGTGAACGCAGCATTAGGGATGTCCATACATCATGCAGTGTTTCTATTACATTTAAAACTTGAGTTTGACTAATCTGATTGCCGTTACAGTAGTGAAAATCCCTGCGTGCTTTTTGTGTCTCGTATTGTATTTGGTTTTTTAGCTCATTATTGTAATGAACACATTTTGAAATGTGTTATGTTTTAGCAGTAAGTAGCCATTACATTAGTCATTTAGCAGACGCTTTTATCCAAAACGACTTCAGATTCTATCACATTCATACATTCGTAGGCACAGCTACGGGAGCAATTTGGGGGTTAAGTGTCTTGCTTGACATGCGACTAGCGGAGCTGGGGAATCGAACCGGCGATCCTCTGATTGAAGGATGGCCCCGCTCTCTACTTTGCCACAGACTGTCATGGAAGCCAGGCAACACTGACGTACTGTTCAGAGCAGGGGTCCCCAACCTTTTTTGCGTCACGGACCGGTTTCATGTTCGAAAATATTTCCACGGACCGGTGTTGCGTCCCTACGGGTTTCTGAACCTACTGGTTGCTACAAATGTTGCTGGAGATCTATAAACCACATCTCATATTCATTACGCGGATTACAATTGTATAAGTGAGCACTACATCACAGCCACGTATGAAGAAATACATTGAAGAAAATATATTTATGGAAAGATTGCAACAACCTGGATTCGAACTCTGTCGCGCAAAATAAACCCAAAGACTGTCGTGCGATCTGCCACTTACTCACAGTGATGTGGTGCTCATTTATGCCATCGTAATCTGCGTAATGAATATGAGATGTGGTTTATAGATCTCCAGCAATAAGTTTGTGAATGGTTGACGAATCTGGCGACATGACAGAAAACAGCTGCTGCGCACGGAGGAGAAACCAGTAGGGACGTAACACCGGCATTCACTGTGTGTCGGATAAACACGACGAAATAAAATAATACGACCGGCGTGAAAACAAATATAAAATGCATAACAAATACAACTCACCATGACGCTGAACGAGACGGTCCCATCTGGGGGTAATGGGAGACAATGACACCTGAAGTGTGTTCCGTCTGGCCGGTCTACTCCGTCATTTTGTCTTGATTATAGTTACTGCAGAAAATCCAGCTTCACAGAGATAGGAGGTTGGAAATGGAAGCAATATTTTGACTGCTTTTGTGGCGATCTCGGATATTCAGTCTTGATTTTAATCCAAAACAGGCAGAGTTGTTGTCGCAAACATACTTTTAAGGCCGCCGTCATTTTCAAGCTCCAGCAGCTGATCTTCCTCTGGCACGGATCAGCTCGATTCACCTGGTTTGTTCACAAATGGGTCGCGGATCCATTCCTTCGCAGTTCGTGGGTCTTTTGTGGTTGGGAAGTAACGCTCGAGCTCTTTTAAAAGACAGGTGATCGTGCACCAGCTGGGAGAATCAAGGTCCAGGCTCAGTCTCTTCCAAAATCCCTGCTAATGTTTAAAACACGTCAAATATCACTCTGTCCACTCGGCGGTAACGTATCACGTGACAAGCGTCTTGACATGTGTCAAGAGGGACAGGCGCACGTAATTGGGAGAGAATCCGGTCATTTTTCAAAATAAAATATCTTTCCGACTCTGATAATCAATCGAATGAAAAACAGTTATTTATTCTTTCTGTGCGACCCGGTACCGGGCCCGGTGGTTGGGGACCACTGGTTTAGAGGACACATCATTCTCCATCTAACACTGGACCTTGACAGTTGTTCGTTTTGCCCTTGGCAAATTTAGCTTTTTGCCTTTTGCATAGATCGTGTTCAACTTGTATCTCTCAACCTGTCACATGCAGTGATCATTGGTTTGATTCCTCTGCAGTCCTTGTTTGCTTGCTATCAGGTTGCATTCTCAACCAGCTGATGACACCGCCATCCAAACTGTGAGGGAAAGCAAAGACGCCGAGTCTTGTTTTCTCATTTTACCTTCCTTTTTGTCAGCCTGTGATGCCAGCCAAGGAGCCACTATGAGCTGTGGGATGTTTTTTAAATTATTTTTTTATTATTGATAGCCATGTAGGAGTCTTCTATCTCCCTCTCTGTGCTGATGCATACATATTTAATCTGCAGTTGGCTCTTAAGGATGAGGATATGAAGGGCTGGGGTATTAATTGGAGCCCGTGGAGTCCTCGTTGGTGCCGCTGAGTCCCGTCTTCCCTGTGATCTGTGTGTGCGCGGGCAACACGGAGAGGATAGGTCATCTTCAGACATCCCTGTTCAGTGTGTCTAGGTGATGGCTATCGGCCCCTCGTACACAGCTGGCTCAGTGAAAAGGTCTGTGGGGTCAAGGAGATGTACCTTGAGGCTCGTTCTCTGCTTCACGAGCACACAGTCTGTGAAGTTCAATTTTGTTATCTTCTTACAGCAGGTATATTGACAAATTAGTAATACAATCACTCCAATTCGGACTTTGGCTGTCGATGTCAAATAGTTTGTCTGAAACCAACTGTATTTCTGTCATTTGGCTTTGGTGCTGTGCAGTAAAATGAGTTCAAAGAAAACTCAAGAGAATGTTGTGCATTAGCACACAGCTCAATACCTTTCTTTTTTAAGATGCACACAAAGCATGCCTGTAATCATGGTCACACACTCTTTCTCCGATAACCTGCACCAGTGCTGTGGTTTTGTAGCACTTGAGCCTCAACAGCCCTCCAGTTAATGCCCATTAGAACCACAGAGGAAGGGACTGATGGTTTATTAACAAAAGCAGGATTTTGCAGAGGTGAAAAGATGGCGGGGAATACAAGATGCTTTTAAGGGAGATAGAGATAAGGGCCATTAGGTGATGTCTCCTCGCTGTCTGTGTGAAGACGCACCCGGCGCTGGCGCCTGGGCTCTGCTGAGCTCGTGTCAACTCAAACCGGACTGTTGGCTGAACACCCGCCAGCACACGTTGTCCTCAGCAGCTCAATCACACAGCTCCACAAGCACCGGTGTCTCAGAGTGAGACTGTTTCTGTCTGTGTTTGGAAGCACTTTGGATTCATGGGTCCAGTGTAGCATATCCCTCCTGATTCTTTTAGAGCCGAGTTGATGTTTTATATGGGTTTTTACAGTGGAAACTTCAGTATTACTGCTGTGTGACAAGCTGGAGCCTTTTTGGGAGGCTTAGAGTTTCAGACTTAACAGATCAAATGTAGCCTCAGTCGTCTCCTTGTTCTGATATCTCCTTCAACCACAGCAGCAAATCCTGGCTGTCAATACGCTTGAAATCGAATTAAACATAATGTGGAAACTTTAGAGATGATATAAGAAAGAAAGAAGGGTATTCATATTTTTTCATGTCATTTCAAATCCTATGAAAAGATTTGTTGACAATATATAATCTATGTTAATTTTGTCAGGTATGAGACATTAATCTCTCAAAATAAACACTTTATATACACCTGTGATTAATACTAATGGGATTCTTCAGGCAGCAGGCTGTGTGTGCAGCGTTCTGCACACTCACCGGTGTGGCTGGGATGTGTAGAGCAGACGACGTGGGGGGCCAGAGGTGGCAGGTGGCTTCTTGCCGCCAGTCTTGGCGTGATGGTTACTGTGATATTTTGGGCCTGAATAATTTACGCCGCAACAACACGTCTCCCCTCGCCACTGTGAAATGTGGCTCCTGGCTGCATGTTTCATTAATGCTGTCGCCTCCAAACCCGTTTCATAATTCAGCAGGCACTAGAAGAGCTGCGATGTGTCGCCACACAGCTCACTGACACCGGGGAGATAGAGAGAGGCCGGATGCAAAGGAGGTGAAAGATGGGGGGGGGGGAGGGGAGTGTAAAAGTGCGAGACAGACTACAGTTCACTGCTTCTATCTAGTTGTTTCACCACATTGTCTCAATTCGCAGGAAGATCTGGCCCACTTTACTGTGTCACTGGCAGCGGCTGAGCATAGCACCCACCAGGCCTGGAAAAGGCAATACATAATTCACACTTTGTTGTGCCCTCTTATGTGCTGAACACTGCTCATTTCCATTTATGTTGCCCGGGCATCGTAACTGTGCTCCTCTTAAGAACTGGTGTCCAACAAATGTATTCACTTTTAATCGACAATCTCACTTGAATCTGTTTTGAAGACGTCTCTGAGATGCACTGATACCCGATAAAGCTGAGAGAGCTTTAGTGTGATCTTGGCGAGTAAAGGTAATTCTGCTTTGGTTAAAATAAACAACTGAAAGCCTGTATATATGTACATAACTGATACTTTCTGGGTATACATTCTCATGCTTTCATTTCAAAAACACTGGAATGCAATTTATAGTGCTTTACCTATCTGGCATATACAAAAAGTTGCCATACTTGTTTGTATGGTGGTTCTCAGAATGATAAATTGGAAGGCCTTAACCTCGATTTTCAGATTTTTCAGAGAGAGCCCCCAGTCTGCAAGTTTTCCAACTCAGTTCTTCGCAGATAGTTGATAGTAGAGATTGACATCAGACTGCCCTCTCCAAAGGGATGAGCTTTTAGTCATCATACTTTCCTTTAAAATGATAGTCATATCTCTCATATCATAATATTATTCACAATTATCATTTGGTCTTTCGTCCATGGCTGCATTTATAGTACTGGTCCAGTCCTGAACAGAAAACAAATAGTTTTAAAAGGTATTTTCTGCTATCCAATGGTAAACTACTTTTCTGCCATTGATATAAACTAAACAAAATGAAAATGAATGAAAGCATGATCTTTGTTGCCCTGTTAAATCTAGTTCTGCTGATATGATCATGTTTGCTGCAGGACTGTCGTTACCCTGTTGCATGTCTTTTTATCAGTGAGAGCATTTTTTCCTTGGTACTCTTAACGTTGTGGAATCGTCTCCTTTCCAAGTGCAGCCTGGCAGATAATGGCTGTTTTGTTTAGTAGTAGATCGGCCTAAAGTACATAACATGCATTATTCATCTCCCACTCAAGATTGCACTGGAAAGCTATTGGAGAACAAACCGTTTGCTGAGTTGAAGACTCACGTAAGGGGGGTCCTTGTCGATGTAACGCTGCATATTTAGTGACTGTGCAATGTTTTATTGATGCAAACATCCTGGCCGCACTTTCTTTAGGAGGCACCAACCTGATTAAATCTTCCCCATGCTTCATTTCACCACTATGAGGCAATCCCAATGGCATGCAAGGCATTATCAACACTCTTGTGTTGTGGTACATTTTGCTTTCTGTACGGTGTTTTTGAGGAACACTTGAGTTGTCTGTTCATGCAGGTAAATAGAATAGATGTACTGTTGGGGACAAGACGTCATAGAATGCTCCCCACCTTCCTCCCATCTGGTGGTGCCTTCTGCATCTGGCTTTACTGCTTTACACCGTTAGCCTGTTGAAGTTTTCTGCTGACTACAAGAAGAACTTCTACTTGACCCGTATAACACATTTCCAAGCCAGTGGAGCTGCTCTTTCATTGTGAAGCCATGCTTATTCAAGGATATAATCTGCACAGCACAGATATGAGTGGGGCCATAAGATGAGTGCTTTTAGATCAATGTGCCTCTCCGAAGAGCACTGACAATAGTACGAGAACAGTGATTGTATTACAAAGGGGATCCAAACGCATCAGCTTTACAGCGAGTACAAATGAAGAAAAGAACTCCAAGCTGTGCGAGGACACGGGAGCAAACATGGGTAGCTAAATGCTTCCTGTTCTTAGTTTCAAGCTTAATGTTTCAGACATTGAAAGTGTCATAATGTGTTACAAGCGTCTGACAGAACGGATATCCAACCCAGTTGTCTACATAGTCCATGTTACAGCGTACTTCTACACTTCAAAGTCTATTGTCCCGCTCATAACTACAGATGCAGCCACCTAGAATGTCCCCTCCCTCCGTCATGGGCCCCGGGCCGGTGTGTGACCAGTCCCCGCTGGGACCTTGTCGGGTCTTTGGCTGAAAGGAGATCCTTCGCGATGACGCAGTGCACACGTGGTAGACTCGTAACACCCCTATGGCGCCATTTTTGGAGAGCAGTTACAATGGTTCCACCAGATAGAACAGTGATTATCGAAACTGTGGGCTTAAATCGGCTGTTGTTATAATATGGTTAGGTTTTTTCCCTCTTTTGTCAATGTAAGAAAATCCATATCTCATGTAGTCTGTGTTGTACTTGCATTTCACCATGCTCTATTGGCACATGAAAACACACTGTGTTCTTCTATACCAGGGGTATTCAAGTAAATTTCAAAAAGGTCCAACACAAATAAAGAAAGTACACATCAATTATATTTTAACAATTATTATTCTCAGTTTTCAAATTGAACTGGATGGATTATAAATAATACATAGATAAATGTTCTTCTCATTTCAAGTAAGGTAAGGGCTGCATTAAAGAATAACTGACATAACTGAAAGCTTTTGAAAAATGTGCATCTTAAAATAAAGTAATTCATTCATTCTCCAAGCCCTCTCCGACTACCTTCAACAGTACAAAGACGCTCTCATCTCAGCCCGGTCCACCTACTACTCACACCTCATACACTCTGGCTCTTCTATCCCAAAGGCTCTGTTCTCTACAATAAACAAGCTTCTCAAACCCAAGGACAACACCTCCACATCCTTCACAGTCAACAAATGCAGCTCTTTTCTTTCTTTTTTCCAAACAAAAATTGACACCATCTACAGCAACCTGAACACCTCCCCTGCCTTTTCCATCACTCCACCTGCCCCCCCCATCACACCTCAGCCCCTTTCTCAGTTCTCCCTTGTGTCCCCGTTGGAGCTGCCTAAATTCACAACTGGAATGAGAAGCTCCACCTGGATCCTATCCCATCTAACCTGGTCAAGGACTGTCTCCCAGCCATCTCACCACTCATCACAGTCATCAACTCCTCCCTCAGCTCCGGTTCAGTCCCCGACACACTTAAACTGGCTGTCACCCCCATCCTCAAACAACCTGGACTTGACCCTGACACCATGAGCAATTTTCGTCCCATTTCCAATCTTCCCTTTCTGTCAAAAATACTGGAACGCATTGTCGCCACACAACTCAAAGCCCACCTCATCTCAAACGATCTGTTCGAACCATTTCAATCTGGTTTCCGCTCACAGCACAGCACTGAAACAGCCCTCCTTAAAGTCACCAACGACCTCCTCCTCTCCTCAGACGCTGGTCACCTCAACATTCTCATCCTCCTCGACCTCACCGCAGCTTTTGACACCATCAACCACAGCATCCTTCTCTCCCGCCTCGAATCCTGCCTCAACATCACCGGATCTGCTCTCTCCTGGATTAAATCATATCTCACAAACAGACAACAGTTCATCAGTATCAACAACTGCACCTCCTCCACTGCTCCTCTGTCTCAAGGCGTCCCCCAGGGTTCGGTGCTTGGTCCTCTTCTGTTCATCCTCTACTTGCTCCCTCTTGGTAACATCATCCGTCAACATGGACTTCACTTTCACTGTTACGCCGATGATGTCCAACTCTACATCTCCACAAAAGCCATCACCACTGCTACTCACTCCACTCTCACCAACTGCCTCACTGACATTAAATCATGGATGCAAACCAACTTCCTCAAACTGAACTGTGATAAATCTGACATGATCATCATCGGTCCCAAATCCCTCACTAAAACCAGTCACAACTTCTGCCTCACAATTGACAACTCCACTCTGTCTCCCTCCCCACACATCCGCAACCTTGGAGTCATGTTTGACAGCAACCTCTCCTTTGAACACCACGTCAAACAAATCACCAGAACTGCCTTTTTCCACTTAAAAAACATCGCCCGTCTCCGCCCATCACTCTCCTCATCTGCTGCTGAAACTCTGATCCACGCCTTCATCACCTCCAGAATTGACTATTGCAACAGTATTCTTTACGGCACATCATCCAAAATCCTAAATAAACTCCAGTACATCCAGAACTCTGCTGCTCACCCACACCCGCTCCCGTGACCACATCACCCCTGTTCTCCAGAACCTCCACTGGCTCCCCGTCCCACAACGGATCCAATACAAAATCCTTCTCCTCACTCACAAAGCCCTCCACAATCAGGCCCCCTCCTACCTCACCGACCTGCTTCACCACCACACTCCATCCCGCCGGCTCCGCTCCTCTGATGCCAACCTCCTGTCCCTTCCACTCAGGACCAAGCACCGGACATGGGGCGACAGAGCCTTCTCCATAGCTGCACCCTCCCTCTGGAACTCTCTCCCCAAAAACATCCGAGATTGCACTGACCTTTCCACATTCAAATCAAAACTCACCTGTTCAAAACTGCTTTTAATGTGACTATTATTGTGTACTTTGTTTTTAGTGTATTTTTATACATGATGATTTTAATGTGAAGTGTCTTGAGTGTCATGAAAAGCGCTCTATAAATAAAATGTATTATTATTATTATTTTAGAAAAGTTAATTTCACTGAATTGTCCTGCAGCTTTAAATTCAGTTCATTCAGGATGAAGTGAAAAAGCCACAATTATATTTTTCTTATCTTCTAAAAAGAGAAATGTGTGTGTGCAGGGACTGTACCTGTGGTTGTTTTAGTGGCTATTTGTCGGCTAAATCAAACTTAAACAAATAATAATGAAACGCCACTGATGCACCGTGGTCGGTATCCTTACGCAGCCAGAAGAGAGTGAAATGTCCAAGCAGGATTCCATTTTTGTGCATTTATTAAATAAAGCAAATAAAACAAGCAAACAAACAAACTAACAAAACTCCTGTCCTGTGTAGCTGGTAAAAACTTTACGCCCACCCCGGTGCATGCTGGTCCTATCTTTCTACTCGTTTAAATAGCAACAGGTGCCCACAGTAATTACCCAAAAAATAATATA
Source organism: Melanostigma gelatinosum (assembly GCF_949748355.1). Lineage (NCBI taxonomy): Eukaryota > Metazoa > Chordata > Actinopteri > Perciformes > Zoarcidae > Melanostigma > Melanostigma gelatinosum. The sequence goes on from NC_136640.1 coordinate 26,232,210, forward strand.
ACTAAACAAATTACTATTAAAGAGAAAAATAATCTTAATAGATGAAACATCTACAACAATGAAATAACAAAATACAATATCAAATAAATAGCTCCAACAGTTATTAAAGCACTTGTTTCAGCTCTATTCCTCTCTGTTAACATCATTGTTGAACAGTGTGAATTAATGTGTTATAATTCTGATCATATTGGGCTCTTGGGTTTATTTCCTGTGTCGTCATTTCAGATGTGAGTGGGTAAGTTTGCTCCATATGAGATATACAGTTTTTAGCTGTTCGTGGGAAGAATTCACCTATAAGAGTGTGTCCAGTCAGTCTAATGACTCTGGTCATGTTTCTCTTTTAGAGACCGTCCTGTGATTTTACTTTCACAAATCACATTATAATTGTCCTGCCCCCCCCTTTATTTTTGTCAGGCAAAGGCCCGCGGCAAACCCACCAGTTGAGAATCACTGCTCTAAACCACAAGTCCTTAACTATAGCATCGTCTAAAAGAGTCTAGAAAAGAGATGCTGCTCTCTTGATTCAGTCTCCTGATTCAATGTGATCAATTTCCTCTTTTTCAACAAAACCCGAGTAAGCAATTTTATTTACACGATACGCCCTGTGATTTGATCAGATGCTGGACAAGCTGCGAGACCGATGGACCAACACTGGTCTCTGGAAGAAGCTAGAACGACACAAAGCCGTGATCCCAGAGCCCCGCGGGGGTGGCGGCAAGGGGGATTTTGACGAACTGCTTCAGAAGTACTATGATGCCATCAAGTACTGTGAGGAAGACAGAGGTGAGACTTGTTACTGTCACAATGACCTTTGGACCAGCTGTATCACTCTGTATAGGGGCTGTCTATTCATTTTTTGCGGGATTACATTAATTTGACCAAGTCTAGTGTTCGCACAGTGAGTCCAGCAATGAGAACGGTAAGTGGTGCTACTTCATCTGAACTTACGTTGTCATTTGTACAGCTGCACCACTGCCGACATCATCGTTTACAATGGAATAGTTAGTACTTGTTCAGAGTCCCACTTTATATGACATTATATTTATTTATTTGATGTAGATGGTGCACTGCTGATCGCTGTCTGTAGGGGTAAAGTGAGTGAAGGACTAGACTTCACTGATGACAATGCCAGGGCAGTGATCACCATTGGAATTCCCTTCCCAAACATCAAAGACCTCCAAGTAAGTAGACTTAAAATAGCCCTGCTCGATTATGGCAAAGATGTTAATCACGATTTCTTGATCAATGTTGAGATCATGATTATTCAACACGTTTCTTTATTCACTGCTTTTAGAAACATGCATATAGCCTTTTTTTGTGTATTTTAAAGTTAAATGCATCAATCTGGTGCACTTTGAGAGCAAAGTTTACAGGCTAGATCTATGAAGAACTTTGTGCTCTACAAGGCTAAGCATTTAAATGTGAAACACATTGGTTGTATTGTTAAGAGTTGTGATGACACAGCAAAAGAGCCGCACTCACGAAGCATGATTGTTGGAAGCCAAAATCGTAATTGGAAGTATCGTTTGATTAGTTGTCCAGCCCTAACTCGCAACAGCGTGCAGATATTCTGCACGTGAGACCACGAGCCTTGCTTTAACCAAAGGTAGAAATATATCACCCTACTCTTCCTGGCTTACAATAATGGGACTAAATATCCATATGGTATTGGGCAACCTTTAGAGTCATACATGGGCGCTATAACACTTGATGCAGCAAAGTTGTGTCTGACATGACCAAATGTTCCATACTCTGTTAGCGTATTCAATTCCATTTCAAAGAGGTCCAGTTACTAGAATTTCCTCCCAGCAAATGCCTGAACCTCAATGTGTAAATTGCGTCCTATAGCCTTCCCCATCAAATCAAATCAAATCATTGAACGTTTCCATAACATTGAAACAATATGTATTGTTAATTTTGAAGCTGATACCATGATGACATTACTGTCTCTCTGTGTCTGGAAGATATCCACCTCTTATTTTTTGGCCAAGATCCAACATTTTAAATACCATGAACACAAAAATATACCTCACAGACACACACACCAAATAAGAGCATCTCCTTTTGGTGATCCGTGAAATAAAATCCCAAAGCGATGGTGTGTGTGCCCCGTCCTCAGCAGATAAAGATGACCTTTAAGTTTAACTCTTCCCCCCCCCCCCCCCCCCGCCCACCTCTCCTCCCCTTTACTCCTCACAGCCCCCCTGTCAGAGCACGATGGAGCTTTCACTAACCTGTTCTGTCAGTGTGGCACGACGTGTGGGTGATTGAAGCTTCCCAGACCCTTTCACCTGAGCCAAAGCTGTCAGCTCTCAGGCCATTGCTTGTTCTTTTTGATCAGATTCAGTTTTTTGATTAGCGATATTGTGTTTGCACTGGTGTCTCTGTTCATGTTCATGGTCTAAAGCGTCCCTCAAAGGTCATATTAGAGTTGTACCTTGTGTTCTTGTTATTAAGCCATGGTGGCACTAGATGAAACACTATTTTTACACTTGCAGGGATTTACACTACCATGGAACGCTTAAGCGCCTCACTAATACACAGTACGGTATGTAGTAAACTCCCAATCTATAATGTATGTACACTTGGATTTAAAAAATGTTTCAACTCCCAACAACCAAAATATATACCACTATATACAGTCCACTTAACAATGGTGATTCTAATAGAATCCAACGGGTGACAATAGGAGGTTAAGATAACAAATCCTTTGGAGATATACAACCTTAAGACAGAAGTAGACTCTGTTAGGGCTAGGTTTTAAAGCTCAATGCGTATTGACCTTAATGTGACTTTGCACAAAGTGTCTTTAATCAGATATCAACTTATTTTAAGGATAAGTCTGGGGATGTTTAATATTTTTCTTAATGTCAACAAGTCTCATGAAAAGACCAATAGTAACACAGTGTGTTTGTATCACTAATAGATCTTCTGTGCTGTAGAGTTCAATTCATGTCCAAACACTATTAAAAACACAGCAGCACCGTTGCACTTGGTGCCCTGTCATTACCATGAACTAGTGTTCATTTTGTCTTATGCTGCGTTCACACGAAACGAATTCCGGCATTGCGTTACTCGCGGAATCATTTGTGTTTATTTGTGTTTATTTGTGTTTATTTGCGTCATTCGCTTCATTCGTGCTAGACGTGCCGGGGAGGAGTGGCTTATTTCAATGGAAGCCATTATCAACTAAGCCATTTATTTCAACCATTGAAAAAATACCCGCTACTTCTGCTTAGTACTTGTTGTGGAAGTCCCAGATATCCCGGGAAACTAAATACCTTCTTCTCTGGGTTCATAACATCATCTGGAGGAGCTCCGTGTATTTCATCGAGCTGTATTCACTGTGTCTAGCAAGCCACACGTCGGCTGTTTTGCTACAGCTGTATGAACACAAAGTAAACTGTTTTGCTGTTATTTAATTGCAATAAACGGACAAAAGGTATTGTTGAAATAACTACATAATGATGTTTATTTGTAAAAAGTCTGAATTGAAAGGGGGGACTTTTATACGTACGTATGTGAGGATACAATACGTTCGTCTGGTATCTTACGATAGCGAATGTGTCTGTAGTATTACTGCCAGGTGGCAACCTCCGGTTCTGACAAGTGAAGTCAGTGTCTTAAACTTGCATTCTTTCTAATGGAGATCAGGGGGCGACTCCTCTGGTTGTATAGAAGTCTATGAGAAAATGACTCTACTTCTCACTTGATTTATTCCCTCAGTACACATTGTAAACATGAGTTTATGGTCTTATTTGCTCGTTTCCTTTTCAATACAGCATGATATTTGTTCATTTAGTAAATTATGGTCCATTTAGATTAAAATGGACCGTAAACCGGAGTATGCTTTAGGGCGGGCTTACTGTGATTGACAGGTTGCTGCCGCTACCAGAGCCGACTGAATCATCTCTGCATCACTCCTCTGCAATTCCAAATCTGTAATTTCCGTTAACCGGTTGCAAAAAGCCAAGATGGCGACAGCCGTAATCCAAGATGGCGACGGCCTAATGGCCAAACTCGAGGCTTCAAAACGGCAGTTGACAAACCAATGGGTGCCATCACGATGACTACGTGGATATATACATATATAGACTACTTGTATACAGTCTATGGTAACATACACACAGTATATCATGCTTCAAAGCTACTACTACTCCTGATTCTGTTGTAATGCAAATGTTTAAATGGTGTGGATTTAATTAGTTTGTGGAGCCTGATGAAGAGACACTGAAAAGCAGAGACCAAATTATGCACATGAAAAAATGACAGATTTTGGTGACATTGTTTATTTATTTTATAAAAGTACATTTTAGTCTCATCTTCTTCAGTTTTCATTGTTTTAATCAACACAATGTCGAGATTAACGATATTGGATTCATGCTGATATTTTCCAACACATTTGGAAGATTGACTATTCCAATATGAAAGAAAGAAACAAAATGTACAATGTACACACAATCCTGTTGGCCCAAATACTTTGTAGAGCACTAAATGTGCATAATATATCATAGTTCCCAACAAATGCAGTGTTTACTCCTGCTTGAGTAACGTTTGCTATAAACTACAGATACCAGCTGTTTTAGGAAATGACTGCGCTGATATGGTTATCGAGTAGACGTACTCAGACATTGTTGGTTTTGTGTTTTTAGGTAGCATTCTTGTTTTGATATTTGCATCAGCACACAGGAATCGTACCCTTTTAGTGTTGACATGTTTCCAAAAATAACAACTCTTATGATCAATAAGACAAAGACTGTCATGCGTTGGTGCAGCAGTTTAAAGTCTTGGATATTAAATTGTATGCATGTTTTATTTATCCGGTTGACAAAATAACAGAAAAAACACAAAAGGCATTAAATACTCGTATGACAAATAGCCCTGCTCCTTTCGTAATAAAAATCTAAAGTCAATATACAGTATCATGAAACTGATGTTTCTGTGTAATTCAGCTAAATCAAGCTTGTTCAATAATGTGATTGTTTAATAAAGCAGGAGATACATGGCTGGAGCAGAACACCAGGAGGAGGTTTGAAGAAGCCAAAGCGTGTTGGGGCTAAAGGGGAGCTGACCAAGCGTGAAGAGACGGTGCATTTCTAATGACATATTCTGTTCTCCACATGCAGCCTTTGTTTATTTGCTACATGTGCTCAGCCCTCAGAGAGCGCCTCATCTCCTGCCACATCTTGTCATAATTGTGGCTTCTGTAGGCAAGTCTGATGGTGGTGACACTGACACTTTGTACTGCCTTTTAAAGTCCCAAAACCTTAGATCTAGGTTTGTTAGGCTCCATCCATAACCACCATTAACATTACATCATTTAAATAAATGAATCAATGAGGTAATGATGCCACATCCATCTGAATGGGTCAATGTACACTGTCGTTTACCAACCATCCTCCCAACCAGGGCGTGGGTTGTACTCATATTAATCATCAGTCATGCAATTCAGGGTTCTCAACCTTTTGTAGCATTAAGATAACTTCTAATTTTTGGCGAGAGAGAGGGGGGGGGGGGAAACTAACACCACGGTGAAGATGCAAATGTAAAGGAAAAATAGCTGCACAAAAGATATTTAATAATCCAATCAAAATCTACACGTTGTGGGAGGAGCATATAACTGCCTCACTCTTTAGGGAGTGTATCAAAAAAGCCTCATTTCAATTCAACCAAATCAAAATGGCCCCCCTCTTCTAGAAACAATCCCTTTCTCTATGCCTCTTCGTCAATAAAACAAAAAGTCTACTAATAGTGCAGGGAGGAGGAGTGAGCATCAAAAATACCAGGGCAAGGGTTAAGTGTGGACACGCGTGTAGACACAGCTGAGAGCCGGTCACAACAGTTTCATTGAAAAGCGTAACCACAGAGCAAAAGGCTTCCATTTTAATTCTGCAGTGTTGCTGAGATTTCTGCCTGTATCTATATGGGTCTGCATCTTATGAGCAGAATTGACGTGGTGTTGTTGTCTACGTCTTATGATGTCGACTCCTGTCAAGCAACAGCTGGTGAAAATATCAGTCCTCAAGTCTGTACAACCTGTGATGAGATTGGCCTCATCTTGCCTTTTGTTTCATATTTGTCTGTCGCTTCTTTGAATCTTAATCCTCGGCTTTGCTTGCTCCTCTTTCTTCTCCCCTCTAGTTGTCTCTTACTCCCCCAGTTATCTCCTCTTTCAGTATCAGAGGCGGTGTGGCCTCCAGAGAAACCCTTGGGGGCTGTGGGGGTCTTTGAGTTAACCCCATTACACTGCTGAGAGGATGGAGACACTGACACTGACTGTCAAAGCTATGCAGCTAGCCTGTTAAAGGAGCACATACTGTATACTGATGTAGCACTCTGTCACAGAGGAGCAGTTCTTTAATTAAGGGGCCACACACACGCATGCATAGGCACTGGCGCATGTAATGGCGAAGTCACTATTGGATAGTCGATACTATTACATGGAATGGTCTATTCCACTAGAAGAGGCATTCAGGAATCCGTGTACTCTGAGTAATGATACAGGGTTCTACATGGCTCTGTGTTTACACGCAGTCATCTATACTGAGGTGGTTCCTAACAAGTATTGCCCAAGTAACAGCAAAGCAACCTTTTCTAACATCTTGCAGCTCTGCTCATTTGACCTGCTGACCTACGCGGTCATATCACTGTTGGAACGGCTCGTTTGTTTATTTAAGACGTTTGTTCGTCAGTTTAGCTGCAAGTTATAACACAGGAAAGCGAGCCCAGTGTTTCAAGGACAGAAAACATGATACAGGGTTCTACATGGCTCTGTGATTGATTAGTTGATAATGTCGATTAATGCCATTTTGAGATAATCTGCATCGGAAGATGCCTGCGATCATTAGGCCAATTAAAAGAAACTCACGTCTGCAGGCAGCGTTCTCAGTGTGGCTGCTGTGGAACAAAGTTCGCGAACACCAGGGAAGGCCGCTAAACTAACATTGTTTATTTCTTTTTTTATTTATGTTACTTCACAAATGTTTGTTCTGTCTCAGAAATAAGGAGATGCTGCTATCAGCTGACTTGGATGCACCTGGCACTGAAAACTGAGAGTCTAAAAACCCAGAGAAACACGAGGCACAACAGAAGAGAGGAGCACACGGCCGACTCGCCGTACCAAAGGAAGATCAATAGTTTTGCGGGCGAGTGGCCCGTCCTGATTTAATCAGCCCCAAAGTGCAATAAAACTCAAAACAAAACCCCAAACATTTTTTGATACATTTTTTATTCTTTAATGCGTCGACCACTATTTCTTCTGATTCGTTCCGATTGGTTGTGATGATGCTTGTGCAGTGACGTTTTGCTCTCACACTGATTGTGACTGATGGAGCCCCATGCTGCTACTTTTGTTGCCCAACTTGTAAAATCGTAGGTTTTCTTTGTTGCTGGCATCGTCTTATGTTACTCTGATTTAATTACTGCAAAGCAAATATACATTGCTGCTGAAGTTAATCAGAGAAGTTCTTCCAATGAATCTCCTTTGTTGATCGATTCTGTGACTGGAGATGTCAAAAATATGAATTTTAGTTGATATTTAACTGTATTTCTCCATTTCATACCACACAATGATGCTGTTTGGCTTTGCAGTAGATCTAACCCATGTTGTTGACTTCAGAGGCTGCTCATCGATCAATATTTAATATGCGACGGGGGAACCCAAGGCCAGTGTTGACCGTTCCTGCTTCAGCTTCCAGACCGTGGTTAGGAAGCACAGGGGAGACTTTGTTTTGCCTCCAGGGTCAAAGTTGACGCTCACTTGGTGGTTACACTACATTTACTACCTCGCTGCTAATTTCCTCTGATTCGATCGGCAACACCTGTGTGCTCGGAGCGCGTCCACCGTCACGCTCTCTGGCTCGGTCTCATATGAGCTGAAACGGAAGAAGCGGTCTGACTGCAGTGAGATCTAGACAGACACTGAAACCGTGTGCTCAGGTAGACGCTATATTTAGCCAGCTAATAACCTCATTCACTTTTTATTTGTAGCCTTATTTGTAACATCGGCTCTAAATTCCCTTGACTGAAGAATCCAACTATTATGCAAAATGGTCAGGGTCAGCTCTAATAATCGCGATCGTTCATTGTAATAGTGACAGACCCATCTGTGACTACATGATGGTCTAAACAACTGATACATGTGTGATGTGGCACTGGCACCTCTGCTCCTTTTCCTATTGTTTTCTTTAAACACATTTCCACTGGCATGAATGCTTCATATTAGCACTGTATCATATTTACACCATATGTCTTGCTGTGAAACACATACAGTACACACATACACATGCGTGACATGTTCTTACGTTGTGAACATTACCAGTGAGTACATGTGCACTTTCTCTCAAGAGCACACATGGACCCAGACATATGAATTCATTCATTCTATGCCACAGTCACACGGCAGCACCCCGTTGCTAGGATAAGAGGTGTAAGCCCAGCTTCTCTCCATTTAAACTCCTCCAGCACTTTAGATGCCTGCATGGCCTGCATTCCCAGACAGGCATAACTCTTAGAAGGTACGACCTAAGCACATAGCATGACATTTTACTGGCCTGTTGTGTTATTGTGACAAAGATCAAAGGTTGAACTTGAAAAGTCCTCTGCAGAGAAAGGCCTGCCAAAGGTGGTATTACATTGATGTTGAGTTTTTCCAAATGGCATGTTTTACAGTGAACAGTCACGTCCTGCGTGAGTGAGTCAAACAATAAGTGGCTTTAACAAGCAATAAAAAGACACTTACAACTGATACGGCATCTCTCTTGGTTTAATGAAGGGCTCAGGCAACTTCTTGCTGCTGCCCTTTATTAAAGACAACCACGAGAGCGTTTTAATTCTAAGGCCTGCGAGCATGTAAAACGGATGGGTAAAGGGGATTTAGGAGGAATGTTGAAGAGTTTGTGGAAATGATCAAGAAGAGGGGATGATGAACGCTCCAGGCACACTCAAGACTGTACATATGGCTTTATCATCAGCCGCTGAAGGGAGGCTATATAATACATGATCACCACTTGTACTGTCCATGTCAGCGCCACAGGCCGGCTTTAGAAGGACTTCTTAGTCAACATTGTTTTCTGTTGATGCACGTAAAACCCAACATTTTCCCACAATTCATTGCCCAGGCTGGCTACTGTTAAACATACTGTTGTACATATACCAAAACAATACTTTATTACCTTAGTTTGAGAGATACAAACTCCCTTTTTCATTTACAAAAGAAGCCAATTTTCTCAAATGTTGTTGCACAAGCAGCCATACACAAACATTTGCCAAATTTGGATCAAATCGGGAACTAACTAGCAGTTTTGAGGTCAAGACGGGGCTCAAAATGTGGGTCACGTCAGAATAAAGTCTTGAGTCTAAAGATGAGTAGGCAACCTTAGGCACGCATAGCAATGTAGCGTAACCAATGTAGCGCAACCAATGTAGCGTAACCGATGGTGTACCAGCAATAAGTGCGCAAGACACATTTTTTGTAAACGTTGAAGTGCCCTCTTCAAAAGCCATTGTTAGTTGTGCGGCCTGTTATCATAATTTGATCGATTCTTTTTTTTTTTTCTTCCCCATCATCTGCAAAGAGCCGCCCTGCTCTGCCTCTGATTGGCTATTCTGCCTTCTTTGCAGAACTTAAGTTTGTTGCTGATGAACAAGGTTGGTGGGAGGTTGCTCGGGTTAATGATTGCAACTCTGAGGTGGGTGTTTTCATAAGTATGGTGGCCTTCTTGTTTAGTGCTCATTCATAATTACACTTTTTTTTTTTTTTTTTAAATGCTGCTATGCATGTTGGCAATGGATTGAATTACATTAAAATTCCATTGGAAAACACAATTTTTATGTGTTGTCATAATTAATCTTAATGTTAACCTTAATATTGATATGACAAAGTTGAGTCAAAGCAACTTGGTGTCCAAACACCAACAAGACTGAAACCTGTCTGAGATGATGGAGAGCACACTCCAGCACTACAGCCCTGTTCCATACCGGTCCGTATCCTTTTACCATTTTACCATTCAGAGCTTCCAATCAGCCTCAACCTTCATTTAGAGGCAATATCTACAAAAGTGAACTTTTTAGTGGAACATAAGAAAGTAACTATAAAAGAATAAGTAGGATTCTGTGCGTAGCCTTGCTGTGAGCTGATCCATGAGCAGTGTGATAGTCGCACACACACACACACACACACACACACACACACACACGGACACTGTCTTCAGGATGAGCCACTCAGCTGTCAGCTCAGCCTTATGTGGCAGACGAGGCGCTCAGCAATCTCAGTGACAAGCACAAGATGTCCCGGACTGCTAGAGGCGTGCACATTGACACTGACGTGCACATACACACACCCGGCCCAAAATGTAGCTCAAACAGATGCGCTCAACTGCGAATCATGCCTAGTGGTCAAATATATGTTTTCAGGGATGAACAGGTTGCTGTAGAGGACGAGGCCAAAGCAAGCGAGTGATCTCTTGACATTTTAACTAATCCCTTCTAGCGTGTGGTTTCTTGCACATTTGCTAGCAGCCAGAATTGGCTTTTTCACATATGCAACCTGTCATGTTAGATTGGACGATGACATGGTACAGACCAGGGATGTGATTGCTCCAACGCTGAAATGGACTGTGATTGGATTTAGATGACACCGCCGGCTCGAGGCTAATGGCCTTTCTGTTCAAGCTGTGGGTTTAGAAGTGGATTCTTTAACTGCTTTGGTGTCTCATACATTCAGACAAAGTAATCTCACCATGAAGCCAGCAGCATTAACTAGGCTTCCTGTGACACGGCTATACGAGTTGCCTCCCATTGACGGCCTGCACTGCTATCGTATCGTTGCAGATAAAACCTGTGACTTTTAAATCTCCTGTAAAGACTAGAGCTGCTTCATACATCGCTAAAAGTGTTCCAGTGTGCTGGTAGGTTGTCCGTGGTGTTGCTCAGTTATTTACATGCTTCTTAGGTGAGGTGTTATTAGTCATAGTCCAACTTTGGGGCGACATTTAGTAATTCCTGTGACTCTGTTTGTTTATGTTCACAAGCCCAGACAGGCCACAGTGGCATTGCGTGAGGGAACAGGCTGTACCTGCCACGGCCCCGTGTTTGGTGGCTCAAGGCAAAGACGCAGTACCTGTCAAAAGCAGTTAAAGCCCCGTTCAGCAGCCTGCCCTGCATGGCATCTCGTCAGACGCCAACTGAACTTTTCACTTGTCAATTCTGAAAGGTTAGCTCTAAAATCAGCAGCGACAGATGCAAATGGTTGGATGCTCTTCTGGCATTTCTGTGCAGGGACGCTTCATGTCACCTAGGCCACCTTGTTTGTCCCCCTCCTACCTCCACTCTACTCCATCATGGCCTCTCTTTAGCCCCTCTGTTCCCCTTTCAGAACACATCTGTCTGCGTGGGCAAGTAATATCCAAGCCCTTCAGGTCCTGAGACATATTTGTTTGGTGTTTAGTTTGCCCTAGATCAGCGGTTCCCAAACTTTTTAGGCCACGCACCCCCTTCTACATCCCGACCGGGTTCACGCACCCCCAACCCCCCCCCCCCAAACACACACACCTTAAAAAAAAAAAAGCAACAGAGCCGCATAAAAATTGGACTAATGAGAGAACAGTTTGCTCGCGCGTGGCGTTTGTTTACAAGATAAAAAACACAAACTCTTCCTGCACCGTGCCTTCGAAAAGGTAACGGACATAACGTTACGAAGGTAACGGACGATTGGCCAGATTGGCCACATCTGTAGACTCGTCTACTTGCAGAGAGTAAAACTCACTCTTCTTCACGCGACCGACTAATGTAGCCAGGATGTCTTCGGACAAAGCATCGATGCGCGCGACAGTGTTGTTGGACACCGGGATCACGTCCAACTTTTTCGCTTCTCTCTCTCCAATCATACATTCCACCATCTCTTTAACATTTTTCCCTCTCCTTCTCCCTATTACGCGGTCAGAATACCACCACAACACGCCGCCTGTCTCCGGCAGAAATGCGCTCATCCACGCACGGGAACAACACCGAGTTGTAATATATACCTCCATAACACCCCGCCACTCTCGGCTCATACCGCCCCAGCAACGAGGCACATCACCCGGTCACAATACCTCCAGAATGTCCCCCGGGTGAAATCCGGGACTTGGTGTTATGGTTCCGAGTGGCGGGCGCTCACTCGTTGGCGCTGGGACGCGAGGTCTCCAGCCGCCCCGCCGCGAGGCACCCGATCGTCAGGTCTGTCAGCCCTCGGAACAGGCCGCGGGTCAATAACTTGTGGGTGGCGGGGTAGAGGCGAGGCAGATCACAGAAAAATAATAAAGACTAGAGTATGGCAAAGATATGTTGATGAGAAGCGTATTTGTACGTCAAACACAAACGTAATCAGGGAGAAAATACGTTCGTGGTAAAACGTAATTGAGAATGCATTTTAGTTTTGGGGGAACGTCATTTTTAGGAGACAGGACTGCACCGCCATTACACTTTTCCTCTCGCGCACCCCCTAGAGGCAGCTCGCGCACCCCCAGGGGTGCGCGAGCTGCCTCTAGGGGGTGCGCGAGAGGAAAAGTGTTTTGCCACAGTTATGGCTGTTGTTTTGGAGAACAGGTTTTCAGTTATGTTCAGTATTCATTTGGTAACCAGTAAGGCATTTCGCCTTTCTTTTGGTTTTTACAATAGACACAAACTGGAGAGAAGGAGAGGAGGTGAATTGCAACATAAGTGGCCGGCTGAAATGTAGCCAAAGACGTGGTTAAATGATACACGTCTGAACCACAAGGCCACCAGGATGCCCTGTGATTAATGTTGATGGCACACACCTCGTACCCCTTTTATCTGACTTCTTCTGTTTCTGTTTTCTTGAGACAACACCCTGAACAACATTGTGGAGTAAGTTTGTGAAATGGACAGAATCAGATTAATCAACTGAATATTTCTGTTGATCAGATGGTGTTCAGAAATATGTTCAATGATCTTATGTCACAAAAGATAAACGGCCCTTAAACAACATTTATAGTTACTAAAATGGTATTGCAGCTTGAGTAATGCTAAATAAGGATTAGAAAAATCTAATTTGATTCATTTTCAAAGTCTTTGATAGAAACCTTTACGATCTGTCTTTTCCAGGTTATTCTCTCCTTCGGTGTGACTTACAAATACTTCAATTTCTGACTTTGAGAAAACACGGAGTCAGTGGGGGGCAGACACAAATACTGTGTCAATAGGCCATTGAGATGACAGTTGCTATTTTTGAGATACTGCTCTGTGGTTTCAGGTGGAACTGAAGATGAAGTACAATGACCAACACTGCAAATCCAGAGGTCTTCTCTCAGGCCATCGTTGGTACGAGATCCAGGCCTACAGAGCTCTAAACCAGGCCCTGGGAAGGTAAACCTGACCTCTACAGCTGCACTGCTTTTACTTTTTGCCCTCACTTTTATGCTTGAACCCTCAAAATTCATTTCACAGGTGTATCCGCCACAAGAATGACTGGGGTGCCCTAATTCTCGTGGATGACCGTTACAGGAATAATCCCAATAAGTACATCACAGGTACTCCATAATGTGTACGGTCTGTGAACACTGGCTGACTTCATATTAAAAGCTGCACGGCCTCTCGTGCTGAACACTAGATGGCAATGGTTATCCACTGTAAGCTTTCTTGTCTCTGTGTGTGTTTGTGTAATCTCAGGTCTGTCTAAATGGGTCCGCCAGCTGGTCCAGCATCACGGCACCTTCAGCAATGCCATGCAGTCTCTAGCAGCCTTCTCACAGGTGCAGCAGAAGGTGGAGGCCCTCAGCTCCATTGTCTCATCTCCAAACAGTCACTTGTCAGTAACTGTAGAGGGACAGGGTCTGCCCAATGCCCCAGACCCTCAGACACCCCGGCCATGTGTCAAAACGCCTAAACCCCAGCAGGACTCAAGCCCCTCCACCTTCCATTTTTTTTCTCGTACACAGTTTAAAGCGGAGCAAAAAGAACAAGCAGGTGAGCTAAATTGAAGGCTGAAAGTAGAGTTTTGGTGCTGCGAGGTTGATATCTAATATATAATCCAAGCCCCCCCAAAATGTACCATTTTAATATTTATGTCTCTCACTTTTTGTTAGTCTGTCTAGTAAAGTCACTGTTGAATTGATGAGAGTTTTGAATCTGAAATATTATCAAGGTTCTACATGTTTTATGTCTCAGACAAATAGGGTGAAAGGTCAGGCTGGCATCATTCTGTATTTTCCTTATTATCAACTAACTACATGAAAAGACCAAAACCATGGCAGACCTCCTTGTACCTGGGTGCCTCCATCGATACCAACAACAGTACGAGAAGTTACTCTCTCTTAATTCTTTGACTTCCTGTCTGTGGGTTCGATTGAATATGTAAATCTTGATGACTTGGTCAATTTTTAACAATAGTTCTTAAACAGGTCACTGTACAGGGTTCCCACATGTCCTGGAAAACAGTTGACCAATTGTGTAGCCATGGAAAACACAAAAAAATTAGAGAAAATGTCCTAATGGAAAATGATTTAAACATTCTCTCTTTAGCTAAGAATAAACTGCATTACCATAGGAACTGGCTTAACGTTCCAATGGTAGTTTGTGGATGAGAGGATTTTGAATAGGATGTAATGTTGTGGAAACGCTGCTAACACACCTCAAAGTCTCACAGCATGGCAGCAAAAGCAGGTTGGATGACAATACGTAACTTGGCTTTTTCCCCCAAATTGTTTTAATGGGTTTAATAATGTTTAATTGTTCAGCATGTTTGGTTCAGTTGTCAGGTGTGTGGGTGTTCATAAAAAGATCATGCCAGATAACAGTGTGGCTCATGAATTGTGTTTTTAATAGTTTCTGGATAACAACAGCACAGAGCAAGGAGATCTATTTACTACTTGTTAGTAGGGTACAGAAATAGTTGGTTGTGGTCCTTTCATGACATTTGGTGATTGAATATTTTCACGCTTATCTTTCAAGCATTAATGTAGGAGTGGATTCTTATAGTAAATCAATATTGCACTATTGTGTACATTTAATATTTCAGTCTATTCAGTTGATGATGGGGTTACAATGAGATCTATTGTTTCTCTATTGTGGCTGAACCTCTGATCAGTACATGATGAATGGAACCATATTTCACACTGTCTGAGACCTTGTTTTTCTCTTCTTTCCTCATGGATCATGACATTTAAAGTATTCATTTTCAAAGATGGCGATCAAAAGGGCCATTTCATTTTTGTGCTCAGGGATTTATGAGCATGATGTCACCACTAGACAATATTCTTAGGTGACGTGTTTGCACATTTCCTTGGCTAGCACCCATTGTCTTTGGGGTCATGACACGGTTGAGCTGTTTGCCGCGTTGAGTTCTGTGGTGGATAGGGGTGGTAGCAGAGCAGTAGCAGACCCCCGCCCCCCTCCCTCATAGTTGGGGGTGGGGGCCATGGGGTCCGTTGAGTGGCTCGCCTCATTACTGTAAGGTCTTTTGCGTGCCTGAGTGGCGCTGGAGCGAGCTGATGAGCAGATGTTGGACTGTTGCTTTTAATTAAATCCCCTTGACCTTTGTTTGAATTATATTGAGCGTAAGCCTGCGTTTATATCTTTCTTTATAAGATAGCCTTGGCAGCCATGGTGCTCTGCATACCGGTCTCATTTCATGGTGCGACGTAAAAGCTTCTTTGTGAGTCTTAGTGTCTGCTTTGTTGTCTGTCAGAGTTCACTATTAGTTTGATAAATATCCACCCTAAACTGATTTTGAACGTTTTGTTTTGATGCAGAATTGTTGAACACGATGCCCGGTGCCCCAGCAAAGCCCCCATCGCATCAAAAAAGAACAGCTAAGCCTCTGTACAACATTTTCACCTCCAGCACCTGCTTCAAGAAGCCAATCTTTAAAGAAAAAGCAGCCAGTAATTCCAGCCAGCACATGGAAGCATCTAATCACTCGGAGCACCAGGATAAACAGCAGATCTCCGCTCCACAAACAAAGACTGAAGCAACTCGTCTTGAACAAGGGGCCGGAGACCGGTCCATTGAAATCAAAGTGGAACCACACAGGCTGGCTCTGGAGCCTTCTCCAGAAACAACCCCTCCCAGCTGTGAGAGTGAACTGCTGTCGAAAGACAATCCTGACAAAGATGATGATGAGGAGGAGGGCGAGGAGGACCAATCTGTCTTCTTTACTCCAGAACTTTTCGGGGGTGAAGACGAGGAAGGCACCCCACAGAAAGAGACGAAGACCAAGTCACCTCCCAGGATGCTTTCTGGGGCAGAGAGCCCTACTCTGCTGCCAGAAGAACCTTTTGGCTCGGAGCAGGCCCGAGGGCAAGGTCCAGCCTCTGCTTCTGATGGACAGAGTATTTCAGTCAGAGAGGAGAGCACCACAGAGCTGTCACAGAAACAGCAAGACGAAGTCATAATACAGAAGCAGGGTGAGGAGGGAGAGCAGAGGGAGAACCAGAGCAGGCAGACAGGCAGTAGGCTTCGCAGGTTGTCCAGGTCCACAAAGCAAGCTCCCTCTACTCCAACAGGTAACTAACAACCTGGACATAAGAAAGATTGTCTCTATATAATAATGTTTTATATGCATAATACATGTCAATGCACATTTGCTAATCAGTGGATTGATATTAAACAGATTGCAGTGCAGTGTAGCATATTCAGTTCAACCATTGCTGCAGAGTTTCACAGAATGTCCTGAACACTACGTTGTAGAGTATCTGCATGCGTTAGAGCTGCCTGAGGCTACCTGCCCACACACGGCATACAGTAGATGATGAGGCTTCAGCCCTCAGATCAGCTTCTAATGGAGTGTGACAACACATCTTATTAAGGCCATGAAGGTGGGTTCTCTGTTAAAAGACTCATAACTAATCAACAGCATTGAAATTGCAGCGCTGATTGAATGTGCCTTTTAACAAATCATTAAAATACAAAATCAGTCATTTGTTTTCCTATGAAGTAGGTAATCATTTTGTCAGGTAATGGATGACCAACGTGCTTTAGACATGCCTGATTAAACCAAAGGAAGAGACCGTTATGTATAAATGATGTGTGCCGTAAGCTCAAATGGTGTGGATACACATTCGTTTTACATTCAATAAGCATTCATATACATTCTGTTAATTCACAATAAAATGAAATGCTGGTTTCATTGATATTTTTTTTTTTAAGATTTGTTCTCATCCTTTTTCCTTTTCATTCTGATATATAATTCTACCTGATGCATTAACATGAAAGAGGTACTTTACTGGTTGAGATCTTTAAGAGTTAAATCTAGCAACATATTTTATAAAGTGACCATCTGTTTATGTATTCTTGATCTGAATAATAACTACTTTAACCACCTCTCAATTAGACTTTGCTACACAGTAAACACAAAATATGATGTTATATTTTAGAATTTTGTCCATTATTAATATCAATGAGGGTAGAATGCTAGAAACACCTCAGTCTATACAACACAATTCAAAATGAGCATGACGTTGAACCAACCTGACTAAAGAAAAGCTAAACATTAGGACCTGAATGGAGGTTTGTTACAGGACTGTTGTGTTAGTTTTAGCTAGGATGACTTAATACACCAGCTTCACATAGAACTACTTCCAGCATATGTTAAAATATGTTCACAAATGAATTATATATAATTAATCCAAACACAGTGATATTCATTTCCAGTGTAGTTTCCATATTTGTAGTCCTGCAGAATTCACTGATATTATTCGTGGAGGAAACCGGTGTAATCAAGAATTTAATGGCCATATTTGATTGTTTGAATCTGAGGAGCGGAGTTCCTTTAATTGAGCCAATGCTAAATGCAGAATCATCGAACGGGCTATGTGGAAGGGAGACAAAAAAGATTAAACATGATTACACTGATGTGATTTGTCTCATTACTGCGCAAGCTTCACCAATGTGTGATTTGTGCAGCCAAGCAGAGTGGACAAGTGTTCCATTAAAGCCTTTCTTTGCTCATCAACTGCCTCCCCAAGACCCTTGTATATGTAATCGTGCATGGCCACTCGTTAGCGTCATCAAAACACACAGCGTGGAGAGGCCAGGGACTGTTGTTAAAAGCACTTATTAGGGAACCCACATTACTGAAAGCCTCAGTAATGACCCATTACTCTAATTCAGCGTCTGCCCTCAACCCCAAATCATTAAAGCTACACTAAGGCAACATTTTGTGTCCAAAAACCCCAAATGGGACAAAATGCAACAGCAATAGCGCTCCATCCCCATAGAACTCTGAATGGTCAGCGCTCCGTCTACACAAAGTGACAAATCAAACGTTTAGAGGGAAACGCAAATCTTCCCTTTTTTCAGGCAAGTGCTTGTTTGAAAAAGGTGGACTCACGCCTAGTGTAATTGAACGGTGACCTCATTAGTTAACGAGGGTGGTAATTCCCAACCAGGGGTATGTGTACACCACAGCGAGGGGGGTGACACTTTTGTCATAAAAAAACAATAATCAATGTTAAATTGGTATTTAATTAAACTTCTGTTAATAGTTATTTTACTGTTCACAAACAATGAATAATGTTTATTAGTAATGCTATAATTTACAAGGTGTTTTATCATGTTTGTGTAATATGAAATAATTAACACTTGAAGTAACACTTGACCCACCTGCTACAATTGTGAGTATGTGAGAAGTAGTTAGCAGGCATAGACGTAATTAAATGATAAATAAATATACTACTGATAAATCTGGTTGACATGTCCAGCTCTGGCCACTTACACACAAGTGTAGGCAGTATGGAGGCAAACTGAGCAAAAATTACAATAATTCAAGGATCACTAGTTCTTGTATTGAATAATATCCACCTTTCGATAATCAATAGTGTTACATAACATCCAATTTAAATAACATTTGACTGTTTGTAGTTACCAGTCTGTGATGCTGCCTAAAGCAGGTTGAAAGAAAAAACAGCTGGAATCACTTTTGTAACAGCATCCCTGTTGATTTCAGCTCAGGGAAACATGACTGCCAGATGTATCTATTTGCTGAAAAGGTTACTTCATGTCAATTGACAGGTGGTGGCTGTGGAGCCAAGAGTGCAGGGAAAGTCAGCCTTCAGCAGCTTGAGACCAGGAGCAGCCAGGGGAGGACCAGGCCAGATCACGAGTTAAAGGTGGTGCTGGTGGGTTTGAATAGCAGACCATCCAGAGACAGACTCATAAGAGAATACAGTTCAAAACAAGACACAGTTCAAGAGAATGTTTATCAGGCACATTTCTTCAAACCAAGTGTGAAAGACAGAGGGACCGAGTCAGGAAGGTGCCCTGTGGGTGTTAGGGAACACAACGCTCTGAAAACACCTGCTAGTTCCACAAGGACTGAGACCGACGATGTGACTCCAAAACAAGGCGGCATAGGGGGTCTGCAAGAAGCTGGAGCAGCAGGATGTAGTCCTACGGGTCCAGCAGCGGATGGTCCAGGAACTCAACACACCACACCAAAAGGTAAAAGAATCTATATAGAATGTAAAATCATAGGTTGTACAGTCTGAACAATCAATGCATGTACATGCCAATGTTGGTCAGCACACTGGAGAAGGTAGAACACAAATATGACATTACAAAAAGGGAGAAAGTTGGGTTTACATTATGCAAGGCAGATCAAATAAGAGCTTAGAAAACAGAATTACATCTTGATTTAAAGTGCTGAATCCATTTTTCTGAACGACAACTAATTCAGCCAGGAACACTCACTCAGTGCTGCAGACCTTTGCCCGGAAAGGTTGTCAAGTTAGCAAAAACTCAATAGCTCTTACTTTATATCCACACACAGTACATGACAGCACTACCAAAACACAGCTGTGAGCAAATTAAACCAGGAACAAAATCAGGGGATCGACTAAAGGAACCTAAGCTCCCAGTGGAGTGTGCACCTGTGCTGTATTTGTTAATGTTCAGCAGTGGAACTGGAAAGAATACAAGCTCACAATGGCTGCCGCCCTAAAGACTCTGACTACAGTATATCGTGTCATATAATGTCTTTTTAAATGATTAATCAATTCAATTATTAGTTTCATATGTTTGGATTAATAATATTTGTTTTAAACATAGGTTAACCCATGACATGCTTAGGTTCATACTGTACGTATTGAAATATTCCCTTAAATGCTGTCCAAAGTTTCATGCTGCAATGGTGTTGTTTCTAGGTAGCCACTTTTTGTGAAATTCAACTTAACATACTTTTTTTTCCAACCAACCTATTAAAGTACGGAGATCTTGTGGACAGAAAAGCAGGAGATTTAACAAAGTAAGTGTCACATTTTTCCAGCAAATCACAGGGAAAGCATCAACTGTTTCTCCTTATCAGTGTTCAAATGTACTGTGCTTTTCTATTTCATTATTTCTTTGTATTACAATATTTCAGATTTCGACAGAGCAACATATGTTGACACTGATCAGTGCTGCCGTACACATGCGGTAATGGATTTTGCACTTACCGGTAGTCAGTTTTCGCTGTGTGTTGCACACAGAAGCGCATAAAGAAAACAGTGCATGGTAATGAGTCATATCACCACAGTCTGTGTGAACACAGTGTGCATATCAAAGGGCGTGACAGACAAAAAGCTTTCAAATGTCAACATACCCACTAAAAGCAATACGATATACATTATGACCAAAGAGTAGCTCGGAAATAGAAAGAGAGTTGAGCACTTAGACAATAGTAGCATTTAGAAACACTCTTCCACTCATGAATCGACCTGAATCCGGAGGGAAGATTGTTATCTCTTGTG
Organism: Melanostigma gelatinosum; assembly: GCF_949748355.1. Lineage (NCBI taxonomy): Eukaryota > Metazoa > Chordata > Actinopteri > Perciformes > Zoarcidae > Melanostigma > Melanostigma gelatinosum. The sequence goes on from NC_136640.1 coordinate 26,252,933, forward strand.
GGGAGATCATGTGATCTGTCCGTCTGTCCACAACTGATCTCACATACTACTGGACCCATCAGCTTATTAATGACGGTGGTGGTCTCGTGGTTGCGGTGATTCACACTGTTTGAAGAAGGTATTCTGTTTCATGTCGTCGTTGACTGCTGACTCCTCACAAGTGATCAAGAGCAAAAGGCCTTTCCAGCAGTCAGCTAGAAGAAAAACAAGCCTGACCTTGTCTGCTGCAGGCCACATTGTGGCCTTTTGTCATGGCTCAAAAACGGATGGACTCTACTGAGGGCACCTTTGGAATTGAAAATGTTTTCAGTGACTCCTCTGAGATGTTTCTGAAATGCTGCACATAATATATGCACATTTAAGCTTGATGTGAGCAGATTCTTTTGTTCTACTTCCACAGATAGTGAAAGAGCCCAAGCCATGCTCTCTGGGCCTCTACTGTTCTCTGTGTGAGAAGGAACTACTTCCTGTGGCACACGGTAATTTATGAGAAATCTCTGTTGTGTTTCCATTTACGACAAAATAATATGAGTCAAAGTGAATGCGTTTCATTTCGACATAGATTTCATTGTCACTGTCATGACTTCCTGTCTCAGGTGCACTGCGAAGTGCTGTTTGTGAATTTGAACATCTAGCTTTTCTGAGAAAAAGATTTAGTTCTGCAACAACGACCCGCCGCTGCCAGTGTGCACCACATCAGCCATCACTTTTAGACGACTCCGGCTCGCTGCTGGTAGTGCAAAGTCTGACAGCAGTGAAGGCCCTGAGGACTGCTCTGCAGCCCTACTGTGATGGCAGTTTAACTGGTGGGTTGATCAGACTACAACAGTATTAAAGAAGTGATAGTGACACATTTTTAATACAAGAAAAATGACTCATTCATGTTACATCAGGGAAATGCCATCGCACCCACAACTGAACATTCAAAATGAATACTAACTAGAAATGACAATTACATCCGAGGGCAGAGGACAGAGGATGCTGTACAGATTGTAAAGCCCTCTGAGGCAAATTTGTGGTTAGTGATATTGGGCTATACAAACAAAATTGAATTACATTTTTAGAAGAAATTACTAAATTATGATAACTGTAAGTAATTAGAAATGAATTTGGAAAGATGAATACACTAGAGCTTTTCCCATCCCTGTTTAACATTCATATGAACATGTTAACCTTTGACCCTTTCATGGCACATTTCTTCCCTCTAAAGTCGGTGAGGTTACATGCTTTCCCACTGCTTTTCATTCATGCAGCATATAACGCCATCTGGAATCCCGAGGAGGGCTCTGTTACCAGACTTCTGCAGTGCAGCGGCTGTTTGTCTCAAAGCCCCTTTCTGTCTGCAGCGTTAATTGCAGCAGAGATCCAGTGGCCTCAAGACATGGCTCAAGATCAGGTAAACTTTATGAAGGTGAATAAATGTCCACAAAACACAGTGTCATTTGGCTGGAACCACAATCCAAATGATTAACATCTGTATACATATATACACTATGTATATATATATGTACATATATATGTATATATATATTCACACACACACACATGCGTCTGGGTTTAGTTTCACTGTCTAACATGAAGCTGGGAGGAAACTGTTAGGAATGGGTGGATAATTCAATTTGTTCCCAGTTGTAGTTTGTGCCGTATCCAAGAAAGTTCTGAGAATGTGAGAATGCTAATCTGACAGCTGGAGGTGGCTTTCAATCGACACAGACATCTAACAGTAGAAGGGTAACGTCCTCAATGACCAATGTGAAGAGAATGAAGAAGTGACCCAAGTGTAGGTACTGTGTACGCGACAGATATGCTGCAGGTGTTGTTTGTCACTTGTACCTCTAACTTGTACAAATTGGACACATGCTGTGCCACGAGGCATATTTCAATCAATAACCGCGCCCCCCCCCCCCCCCCCCCCCCCCCCCCCCCTCGTAATCCGCTTACAGTGGTAACAGAACCGAGGCACAGAACAAAGTGTCACAGCTTCTAGGAATGCCTCAGCCGGGTTATTATGGCCTCATTGATAATCCTTAAGCTGATTTTTGTTATCATTTGCTTTACAGACGGGGGATGCTCCTGTGCTACATTAAATAAAGTCATGGAGCCATGGTTCAGTATTTATGAAACAAATCTGTTTTTAAAACAGTGTGAATCTGTGCAGAGAGCTATAGACAGAAAATAAACAAAACATTTGATTTAGTTGAAGTGATTGTTCTGACTGTTTAGCTGTCACTACTCTGGTATCATTCAAATGTAATGTCTGCACCAATCAAAGCTGTTGCCAGGAGTATCCAGTGGTAACAGTGTCGTCCTTTTGGTCGAGCGGAGGTTTAAATGTCAAACACTGTTGAGATTATCACTGTGACCTGTCAGATTAAATAGATTTACCCCGATTGACCCGGTAGATTCAGGTTAAACTGTAACTTTCCAAACTCTGTGGTACTTTCAAACTGGAGTCATCTCGTCATCTTGGGCCAATCATTTCCTTTTTTTTCACAAACAGCACATTTCTTCATGGATTTTTAAAAACCTATGTGACATTTGTTATTATCAAATTGCCTAAATGAAGATACATTTGCTAAGTTGCTAAAACAAGATGATGAGGATTTTACGCTAGTTACTGTAGATTGTGTAGTAATCATATTTTCTTTTTTAACCCTCTGTGGCCCTCTGCTGATTGAACTTTGTTGCTGATAAGTGGGATGTGCTGTCATTCAAATACGAACATGTTTCAGTAACAACAGTCATTTGTTCTTAGACTGTTCAAACGGCATTCAATTAAGAGTCATCTGATGCTTTAAAACAGGAAGCTTTGACAGAGAGGGAGGAAATGACAAATTATACTGTCATATACTGTATGTCACACTTTGGCAATTAGTCAAACTATCTAGCCTCTGTCAGGGGAAAGCATCCGTCACTAAAGCACCAAACATATTCCCAATTCAGACTTGAATTGGTTATTCAAGAAAAAGAGGCTCCCTGTCTAAATCATTGGACACGTATGTGAGGCCAAGCATCTCATACACATCAGTAAAGATGTCCTTAGCTCTGCTCATATTGTTGTTAATGCACACATATCTTTCTTTCTGTGGCAATGAATGTGCAAAATCCAGATCTTGTTGAACAAAGAGGAACATCCTGTTGTGCTTTGTCTTGAGTTGCAATTCTAGATTTCAGTAGATACTCCGATCTGACATTACGTTTAGATGATAAAATGACCTCAGCATTGTGGCCATCTGGATCACAGTGTGAATCTAAACCCACTGGCTGAACACACATCTCCCCTCTGCCGCATGGGGTTTAGGACACACTTTGGTCCACCCTTCACTGTTTTTTGGACGCTTGTATGATGCGTTTCAACTTCCTGCTGTTCAGCTGTGAATTTGACAGACACCATATTGCACGTAAAGCTTTGGAGTCTGTCTGGGTGCAATCACCAGACACCCAAACTCCAGTCTGCGTGGAGCAACTTAACAGTCTCCAACACTTGGGCTCGGGGCATGACACGCTCACAACAACTCTACTGACTTCATCGACCACTGTCATTTTGACTTGTTAATCTCAATTTGCCATTGTCATAAGCCCCCCCCCCCCCCCCCCCCCTGAAAAAACATGTCCCTCCCGACTCCTCTAACACCTGCCTTCAAATCTTTACATCTGACATACCGTAGTTACTGCGGGAGACATTGTATTTAATAACTGTTCATGTTCAGATAACAGGAGGCCATGCAGACATCATGTGGGCTTAATGTGCTTTGTTATAGCAGCGATGAGGCCTGCAGGCTCTGACATAGTGACCTTTAATATCTGTCATGCCCCACTGGTTATTAAAGGTGATTACTTTCATCTGAGTGATTTATTTGTATCACAAAATGAATTATGTTCAGTAGTTCCATTTGAACACAAGATAATTCATCCTGTCATGTGAAAGTTAAGTTTGTATTGTTTGGATTACTATGATAAGTTACTTATTTGTGTATAAAGGCACAACATGTATGTTGTATGTCCCATTGCATATAATGAAACAACAAGTGGATGTTTTACAGAGATTTGTGATTCGAAGATACAACTGTTTACATTGTTTGCGTCCCGATAGAGAAGCGATACGTAACCTCTGTGTTTTATGAGAGAATCCTCTTTCATCACATATTATTTTAAATGGAAGTAAACATATTTGGCCACTGTGGTGCATTAGTTGAATAGCTAATGAAATTGATTTCTTTAAGCGTATGTAGCCTAATAAGGATTGCTTGACCGGATCATCTGGCAGTAGAGGGTCTTTAGCAATCTGTCTGCTGGAGCAGCTGTTAGAACTTGGCTTGAGTCATAGGTTTGGAGCTCCTTGGATAATAAACCTAGATTTGTTTCTAAGGGGCAGTGGAATTAGACACCTAATCTGCCTTTGTGGTTTTATAAATTGACTAATCTTGATATAGACATCCGTTGTTTGGGCTCATCTTACTGTGCTTACACCATAAGCTGGTTAATGCTAGAAGTGTGATTGTGGCAACCATTTGCCAGTTGAAAGCCTGATGCCTTTTTAATCGTGCATATTGTAGTAAGGTCTCAGCAGGAGAGCATTAAATACTGGCAATTAGCCATGTATGCAACCTAACCCTGTTTATGGTAGAACACCGACATAGATAAGAATCTCTGATCCATTAAACTACTTAACTTCTTTGTGTTGTATGATGTTGAAGTTTTTCAGTCGCTGGTGTCTAGTTGTACATAATGTTACACGGTGTTTGTTTTCGAGACCGTGTTTTCATGTATGATTTAATCTGTGCTTCACTTTATGGCAATTGGTCACCGATTGGTTCCAACACTCCTGTGTTGATTTAATTTGCATTGCATAAGCATAGAATAGTTGCAAATAATTATCCAGCTCCATGTTGTTTCTTGCCTCATTGATTTTTGAGTCATTATCCTTTTTTCAATCATTGGCTTGCTTTGCCACTCTGCTACAGTCGATAGCATTGATTGATCTGCTCCAGACAGAAGTAAGAGTTAACTTAAGGCTAAGAGCATTAATTTAGACCCTATTAAAATGCACCACTTTTCTTGGGCGTGCTCTTCCTTTTTAGCCGTGCTGGCGTCATGGCTCTAGGCATAGCGATGTCAGTGGATCTGTGTCTCTGATGGTCGGTTGCTCGGTCCACCACTTTGGTCCTGACTGAAATATCTCACCAACTATTGGACACTCTTGGTCCTCAGAGGATGAATCCTGCTGACTTTGGTTGTCCCCTGACTTTCCTCTTGTGCTACCAGCAGGTTGATATTTTTGGCTTTCAATGACACATGGATGGATTGCCGTCCAATGTCCTACACGCCACCATCAGGTCAAAATGATTGTCTATTTTTGTCCCTTTTTTTTGACAGTGCCAGCATAAGTAATACGTGATGACATTCATATAAGCCTCAGCTTAGTGTTTTCTGCTGATTAGCAAATGTTTGCGCACTAATAGATATTACTGTATGTCAATACTAATATTGTATGTCAACCAGATAATCAATGTCCCATGTTACTATGACTTCTACAACAAAAATCGTACATTGTCTAAAAGACCATGAGATCCTCACACTAAAATCATACCATCATGGACATTTCTACAACATGACAGCTGGATTAGTATGCAGCAAATCTTCCTTTCATTGCCTACCTGCTCTTAGTCACTATAGGTTTTCCTGAGCTCCATACTGTAGTATGCGTTACTTGAAGTGACGGTGTCTCATAAATCTGTCCTTGGAAACATTTGCTTCTCATTTGGGAATGGCACTTGGGTTGGAGTCGAGGCTTTGCTCTGTGGAGATGACCTCTCTAGCTTAGGCAGCGCTCCATTAGCCTGGTATGCTGTTACAAAGAAAGTGAACAGTCTCTCCCTAAGACTGAATGATTTATCAGCACAAAGGCTCTGTATCTTCCTGAGTCAGACCTGTCTCATGTTGAGGACCGAGACAGAGGAAATCACTGAAAACCCTTCACAGGCTTCTTCCACTTGCCATCAGTTGGTAAATAGTGAAGATGGCAACAGTCCCAACAGACACAATGGCAGGAGGCTGTGGTCCATCAGGACCAATATGTCAACGCTTTCTTCCTGTCCAATTACAGACATTTACATATCCCTGCTCAGCTCTTCACTTTAGACATACACTTATTTAAACTTACTCTTGATTAGTTTATTCTATTGTAAATGTTCATATTTTTATTTTTAAATGATATCTTATACTATTGCACTGTGTTTATTGTTATGCATCAATCACCAAGCCAAATTCCTTGTATGTGCAAACGTACTTGGCAATAAACCGATTCTGATTCTGATGTACACTGAAGCTTTCAGCCGAGCCCAGGCGTTTAACATACCAGTGAGACAATTAACAACGATCCAGGAAGTCAAGTTGGAGTAACACAATTTTGCGTTTAAAAGTTTATCAGATGCAAAAAAAATGCACGCTGGTTTGTAATACACAAACAGGATTTTACAGCTTTTGGAAGTTTTCACAATAGCGGCCTCAGTGGTCAGCGTTGCAGCAAAAATATAGACAATCTCAAATTGTTTGGCATAAAATGGTGAATCTTCTGCGATAAGAGGTGAATGTAATTTGCTAAAGCAGAGAGTGGGAAGATGCATATTGCCAGAAGACATCTGAGAGTATTATGTTGTGTCAGTAAATCTCATTGATGCTTAGACAGCACTTTATCTTGGGAAGTCCATTCATATCGGAGGATTCTGCAGGTCAACAAACACGTCCAACACCAACATTCGGCCAATGCAGGACGCACCGTGGCCTGTAGAGAGGTGTAAAGTACGGGCGTGGTGGTCGGGTTGGTGGATAGTATATCTGACTTTAATGCACCAGACCAGAGTTTGTATTCTGTTGTTTTATTAAATAACGACAATCTTTCTCTAACTTTAGTGTGTTAGTGTGTATTACTCATACATTATTTGCAATAAGCATGAGCTAGCTTCCTAACCAATACCGTACTTGCCAAGCAGGAATAAATACATTCAACAGTGGCATTGAAAATCATGCTGGCAGTAGGGTTGCATTGGATTTTGATGAAGGTAAAAAATCTAAATGTTCAGAGTACAGTTATGATCCCAGGAGTTTTGGCTGACACACTGAGCAGATGTGGGGAAACTCCCTCAGACGCTTTAGCACTCCTACATTTGGGAATCCTTCTGTAAATATCTCAGCAGATCAAACATGTTACTTCTCACTCATCTCCCACTAAATGCTCCGCTTTTCTCTTTTAGACATGATGGATTGCCTTTCTTTTTGCAAACTGAGGGTGAAAGGTGAGGTATTAGAAGCTGTCAGAAAGCTACGTCTCAGAAGGTTAAGTTGGAGTTGAGGACATGCAGAGATGCAAGGTAAAGTGTTGAGGAATGGGAAGAGTGAGAGCACCGTGCTGTGTAAAAACCGTAAGTGTTGCGAGTCAAAATGCGCCAGAGCTTCAAGACGTGTGCTGATGAATGTACAATCCTTCAGAAATGTCACGAGAACTAAATAGATGCCCTCGACAGACCATCTTAAAACATTTAACATATCCTCTCTGTTCCAATTATCTCACACCTATTCTCATCACACACATTCAAAGCATTGAGGAAAATCCCAACGGAGTAATGACGGAAACGTTCTTTGTTCTGGCCTCTTAGTGGAATATGTTAGTGCTGACAGACAAGACTACTTAAGAACAGGAGCTCCTAAAATCAAACAGGACACATTCAGTGTTTAATTCTGTGGCAACACACAGAGAGCTTGCCCTGACTCATCACTTTCAAAGCTCGCTGGCACACCTCGCCGTGGGAATGACACTTCTCAACCCATCTCTGTTTGAACAAGTTGATTCCACTTTCTCTGGGCTCAGCTGCTCTCCTGATACATAATGGAGAGCTGGCTGAATGTACCAGCCCAAACTTCAAAAAGGGTTAATAAGTGTTGAATACAAGTCCTAAGTGTGCACGCAAATGTGCCTACCCCTCCGTTTGAAGTCTGACTTAATCCTGTTTTATTGTTGACGAGCTGGCAGCTTCACATGGAGGTGTGGACAGATATGCATCAGTACAACTTACTGCTGTGCTCTATGACTGTCCCCCTCTATCCCACATGTGTATCTGGGTGGCGTGCTGCTCACCCTCAACTTAGACATGTCAACACAGGTTTAGATTGATAAGATCCATTTCAATTTGTAAACTTTGTGGTCAAATTGTTGTGAGAACATGTGATTATATCTGATAATGGTGAGAATATAGAGACAAAAGCTGAAACAAATGAACACCTCTTGCTCTAACTCACATGTAACATGCATTTTGTTATGAATTATATATTTAAAAAAATACATGTTCAATTAAATCTCCAACAATTACCTGATTAGTGGATCAAGCTGAAAAGCCAAACATTCATTGGTTGAAATGCCTCTAATGTGAGGATTCTCTGCTTCTTCCTTTTTCATAGAAGTGTAAGTGAAAATCACTGGGTTTTTAATTATTGATGAGACAAAAAATTATAATTTGAGGATGTCCTTCTTGAGCTCGGGGAAATTGTAAATTGTTATTTCAACAATACATTACTATATACTAATTGTTAGACAGTTAATCATCAAAAAATGAATTGCTAGTAAAATAAATCATTAGTTTCCATAAATTCAATAGCTGCTGCCATTCTTCAAATACAAACTTATGCTGCAACTACAAACTTGTAAGAAACTCATACATGATGATACAATTTCATAATTTATAGAAAATGATTTCAGGAACCCCCTGACGGAACGCCACGTATCCCTGGGGTTCCCCAGACCCCACTTTGAGAATCCCTCATCTAAGATGCTTTCTTTGAAGGTAAAATAAAGTTGAGCTCACCTGATGGCGGTACAAATTGAAAATCAAGGTAAAAGATGCACCATTATGCTAGACTATAAACTGTAATGGAGTGTTTCAACAAACAGTTTGGATCATCATTTTTACCATTGCCCTTGTTTTGTCTTGCAAATATATTTGGCTAACCTGGGGATTCCTTCAAACCGATCTGACTCTTCATGTTTTTCTTGTTGTTGACAACATCACAACAAACATTTAAGTGCGCTAAAGCATTTTCAGTCTCACTCAATCACATACATTTATTCCATAAGGCATAGACTGATGCTGCAGGTGTCCTTTAGAGACTCAGGGCGACCAGCGTAATAGGATGTCAGTCACGCATCAGTGTCCCCGGCTCTCAACACTCCCTGTTCGTGTCAGAAAACAAAGGCAGCGGCCGTCCCTGCAATACATGGCCGCTGGGGCAACCAGACAACACCTCTAAAGCAAACAAGCCAGCCGGCTCTTTATAACACCAGCATAATGCTCAGCCTTTGTCTCTTACAATCCTCCTCCCATAACAGGTGCCACTTGAAGTTGCTTTGTTTCTTCAATTCCAAAAGCCCATCTCTTTTCATATTTGCCCTCCTAGCTGACTTTGTAGGTAACTTTCTCTACATGTACTCAACAAACCTAGTCTTTTATCTTGTGTGGTGCAATAAACGCATGGCTTAGCAAGTGTGCATTCGTGTGTGCACTCTGTGATGCTACTTAGATGAAAGGACACAGGTTCTTCCTGTGACAAATGACACTGCTTTATATCTGCCCTGTTTTGCGATTGTGATGTGGATGAGACAGATATTCATTAGATGTGGTTGAAATCATTTTCAATGTTGAGCATAAATGGTCATTCCTGACCTTGGAAATAGTAGTTTGACAAAACATCTTAACTCAAGATCCACTTCCAGTACTAGCTTTATCCAGAGCCTTGAACCACATCACACCTGAGCAAACTCCATACACGGATGAAGGCCAATGAAGATGTGTAATGTTTGCTTGTAGTGATAAAACCATAGAGAATATTCACCCGTCTCTGCCATTTCCCTCAGCTCAGACTTTGAAATGTCTTTCAGCTCATTGTTTTTGTTTTCCGGGCGCATCGTGACTGTTTGTTCTGTCTCGCTGCGCTCACTAGCTTTGTTTCCTCCACCATCAGAGTCCTTGTAGCTCATGCACAAAAGGCCAAGATCAGAGGAAAATCACCTTGGCTGTAGCCTACCTGGGTGTGCTGTGTGTTGCATTTGCAACACGGACCAAAGTTGTTGTTGCAGATATTGGGTGTTTGCATGAATATACATAACACAGTGACTGATCTACATCGGGGTAAAGACGGGTGGGAACAGGCCTTTATGTGAGGATGTGTGCCGACAACATCATCAAGCAAGACTACGCTACGCTGGTGTCTCTTCTTGCGTGTGTTTTCGTAACAAAACGTAGTTTGGAGACCTCATCTGGGATTCCAGGTGAAGGATATAGTGTGTGTGTCCCCCTGATGCCGGTCAGTCATGGAGAGTGAAAAGTAAACCACAATGACTTCAAGACTCCCAATTACAAAACAGCAAGTTGTGTAGTGATCTACAACTTTGAAAGTTGTTCAGTGTTAATTTGGTTTTAGTCATCGCGTCAGTGATGAGTGTAAGTGGCCGTCTTTGACAACATATCCTGTTAGAGCTCCAGCATCAGGCTTACTTCACAGTTTAGTTTAGATGTACAAGCACAGAGAGAGAAAGTAAGACAGTTGAGGGCAGAATAGATGAGAGATTTTTGTAAAGCTGATAATGAATAACCGATATTGACAGGTATTATATTTTGTTATTTGTATTGTGGAAATAAGCTAGTTGGAGAACACACATGCTTGAATTGATATGTGGGGGTTATCCCCCTAACCCATCACTTGAGCCTTCGCTGCCACCTTTGACCTTAGCTTGGAGTCATGGGTCAAATGACGCGTTATTGTTCGTGTGCCTTCATTAGATCTCTAATGGTCCTCAGGACCTGTTGCATAATCCGGTGCAGCCTTAGTCTGCTTCCGTCCATGAAGCCATTTTATTTAGACTTTCGGAGGTTGCACAATAGTCAATCATATGTACTGTATTTCACATTGTTGGAAACAAACAGTCTTCATTTACTGGACAGTTGAGGTGGTAAGTATGAGTTTACCTCACATCTATGCATACAAATTCAATAAATCCTGTCAATAGAATTCCAACATTAATACTGAAACATGAGCAGGAGCATAAGTTGCTGTTGAAAACACTATGACACAGTAAGATTTTTATTATTATTTTTTTGGTCATGTCATGGGGGCACAATTTGAATTCAGGGCATTTATTGCATGTCACAACAGCCTCAAATAGTATGGTTGCCATTGCTCGAGTTATTCCTCATTCCTAGATACAAAAAGGTTCGTCTGGCAACTCTTTTTACCGTGTCACTGTATGTGTGCCTTAGCACTGAATGTTAACATTTGATGTTTCAACATACAAGCAGTCATTATTCTGAGAGAGTCCCTTCTTCGCATGCAATCAGTGTCGGCAGAAGTCTGAAGATAATAGATTTGAAGCGACTTGGGTCGTAATTATGGGTGATAAGTACAAATGCAACATATGCTGTTACATGGCCAGTGTAGACACCTGTATTGATTAAAGGTGTACATCAGATGCAAGAGATGGACAATTGGAAAATACAGCTGAAACACATTCGGTGGAGACAAACTCTAAAAGACCAGGTAATCAATCAATCAATCAAACTTTATTTCAGACTCAGGGTCCATATAAGACAAATACAACAAAACTTGTGCTGCCAGATTGTATTTGAACGAAATGAAAGATTTCCGTAAAACATCTATCTTTAGCTCTTAAAAATGTTGACTTGGGCATTCGTAGTGTTAGAATCAAAAAACACAGTTGAGACAACAATGCAAGCAATGCCAGTTTAAACGTTGACAAAACAAATTCTTTTGTTGTTGCAGTCTTAGTCGCTTACTGATGATTGTTGTTGCTACAAATACACCTTTTAGTCCCTTTTTTTGGGAAATTGAGTTCGTGGAATTTCGTTAAATGTTTGCTTTTAATTTGTATTCTTAACGTTCTCAAAACGTTATAATCCTAACGTTCTCAGAACATCCTATTTCTAAAGTTCTCTGAATGTTGTATTATTAACGTTGTCTTAACGTTATACTCCCAATGTTCTCATAACCTTGTTTTTCCAATGTTTTCAGAACATTATATTATTTTCTTTCTCTGAACATTGTTTTAACATTCTCTCAATGTTGTTTTACACAGGTTTCCAGAATGTTATTGGAACACCAACAATCTCAGAACCTTCTTCTCCTTACGTTCTCGGAACGTAGTTTTCCTAACGTTCTCTGAACATTAAATTCCTAACGTTTTCGGAACCTTGCATTCCATAACGTTCTCAGAAAGTTATACTCCTATCGTTATCATAAAACGTTATATTCCTAACATTCTCAGAACGTTACATTCCTAACGTCGAAACGTTTTCCCAACGTTTGCAATTATTGTGTTTGAAATGTTCTCGGAACGGTATAATCCGAACATTTTTGGAACCTTTTATTCCGAATGTTCTCTAAACGTTTTTTTTTTCCAATGTTCTCGCAATATTTTTTTCCTAACATTTACAGAAAGTTATAGTAGTAAAGTTCCTGGAATGTTGTTTCCTCAACATTCTCAGAATTATATATTCCTAACTTTCTCTGAATGCTGTTATAAAGTTCGCCGAACATTGTTTTCAAAATGTTCTCTGAAAGTTATTTTCCAAATGTTCTCTTTTTTTACTGTCATTCTCTGAACATTGCTTTCCTTACATTTGTGGAACGTTATATCCCTCACTTTTTTGGAAGGTTGTGTTCCTAACGTATTAAGGATGCTGTTTCTTTAACAATGATTTGAATTTGCCCACATCAAAATGTGATTTGATTAAATGATGAAAATATAAATGCTGCTGCGCTAAAACTCAGTGGTACAACTTGTCTGCATCATTCTGTATTATAAATGCAGTCACTCCCAAGTGTGATTATAATATGAAGGCGCTTATGTTGTTGATATGTGTCCTTGTATGGACTTCCAAGCATTTCTTCTTTTTTTTCACTCATACTTTGTTTGCTTAAATGCTGTAAAACTGGAAGGCACAATAAAAAGATGAAAGGCAGCAAAGAAAAGAAAACATGTCAGTAACTGCTGTGTTGATCCCTGTGTGCCAGAAAATTCAGACAGCAGTCATTCATGTAGGTGATAGAGGTGCAGCAGCAAATAATGTACCAGAGCTAAAGCCATTGGATCATGAGAGTGCAAACATGAATATTGACAGAAACACAAAAGGAGGTTTAAGGTAGTCTCATCCCAGCTGTGTGAAATTTCAACCAAACACAGCCATGTACAAAGAGGGTGGGCAGGTGACTGTGTCGCTGAACCTGAGGACCTATCCCCACAACCAATTTGTATGCAGTGTCCTCTATTCTCTCTTCTTGTGCTTTTCAATCATGACCCAGTTTTGGGGGGACAAAGCCCCTTGCACCCCTGTTGTGCTCACAATAGCTATGTCTCCAATTAATAGGGCAGTCTATTTTAGTGTGCATGCATCTGTGGATGTATACTGATCATGGACAACATAATAATTATTTTTATGTCACACATAAAGACATGCTGTCTTTGCCTTTACCCAACTCCTGCTTGAGTCTTTAGGCGTAATGCCCGTGACACGCTGCCCTGAGTGTCGTCCCGTCTGCCTTACTCATTGTGGACAGAGTGGGGCACTGTTTCCCTACTTTGCCTGAAGAGACTCCTGTGATTAAGTGGTGAGTAGTATTCTAGCCTTCAAGAGCTCACCATTGGGCTTTGTTGCTAGGTTTTGCTTATTGTGTCTGCAGCAATGAAGAGACATCTGTGTCTTAAGCTAATTCTGCTCATTCGCTGTCAACAAAGCTCACTAACGTGAGTGGCTTACCCAGAGGGAACAGGACACTGCCATTGTTCAGTTCATCTTGTCACTTTTGTTTTACCAATCTGTCCAAACAGATTTACTGCTGCTGAAATTAAGCACATGAAAGAATGTTGAAAGAAGTCAACGAGACGGCCAGGGGATGGAGACACCATTTATAATGACACAAGCAGAGCAGAGCCGAGCCTGAACCAACACCGGTGTCCCTGGAGAACAACCATTAACAACAGCAGTTAGCAGGAAAAGATTGGTCACTGTTCTGTTCTACAGTGTTGAGCGTAGTACTGAACTGAGTTAGTGTTGAACGTCTTTGTAAAAGTTATTAGTGCTTTTATCAGTGAATCATTTGTCATTATCACCTCCGAAAAGCATTTATTTCGGACATTTTGAGACAATTTTAGAGACAACCGAACACAGTGTTGTTCGCTGTGTGCCAGAGAGAGAAAGGAGGGTAAGAGACGTTGGAAGGTGGACTTTGCAGGCAATGTTTTTGTTAGCTTATAGTTATATTTATGAAGATATCACGTGTTCCTGCACGTTAAATCATGATGATCTTGAAATCTACAAAACAAACCTTGAAATGATTGCACGACAGTCTATCAAGCACAGTTGAATGGTTGACGGATTCTGATGTGAGCTGGCTGATGCTTCGCTATGATTTGCCAGTCTGTGTTCAAGGGGCGGGACTTAGCAAAGGGTCAATTGGCCAGGTGTGTGGAGGTGTTAAAGTAAAGCAGGGTTTGAACTTCTTTCCCAAGCTTCCTTTTTTCATTCGTTTTTTGTGTGTATATACGATTGCTGCACCATGAATCCCTTTGAGGATACTGTCCAAAAGTGTGCTCCATTATCCCCATTTGTGGGTTATGATGGATTGATTAGATCGAGATTACATTGACATGCAGGTGTGGCCATTTGGGAATCAGTAAAGACACTTTAGACACATTTAACCTTTAGATATGGCCTTTAGACGTTGCGGTATGGACATGTTGCGCAATACATTGGAAGCAAGTTGTGCCCTTAGACCAGTGCAATATTTTGTAGCTTTGTTTCTTCTTTTATTCTCTCATTACTGATATATAGATTCCTTCCGAAGTCAGGTTTCATTGTACATATATTAACATTCTGTATCACTACTGAATGGCATTTCTTGGTGTACGAATCAAAAATAAACCTATTCATATTCTACTTATTAGGCGTAAACTCTGCCAGCAACACACATTTTTGTTTTGATGAACTTACTGCTTGTGAGTGATTAAAACATATATAAGTAATGTCACTATGGGTGTCAACCCCTGAAGTGTACAAACCAAACACGGGGATTCCCTAAAACAAACCCTCATGTCATTGGAACAAAATCATCCCCACACACTCTCACCTAATAGGCACACACACTTACAGCACAAACAGCAGCGAGACTAAAAACAACACACGCAGAAGAGACAAGAATAAGCTGCAGAGCAAACAAGGGAGTGGAGCTGAAACACATTCTCAGGCAGCAGGGCCTGTGGGTGTCAGGGAGAGCTCTACCTCTCACCTTTTGAATTGTGTTTGCGCACACATGTGTTTGCTTGCCTGTCTATGTGTGTATGTTTGCACATAGGTATGGATAAAGGTGTAATATTTGCTCTCTTAGCCTTCTTGACAGGTGTCTCTCAGCTAAAGCCTGATTCGGTTATGGCCTTTCAGCAGCACTGAGTGCTAATGGAAAAATAAGCTTTGTAAGGAAAGTAAATCTGAGTCAAGTCATTCATTTTCAGTCAGGCCATTGTTTCACTGACTTTGAGAAATGGACTGTCATGGATCACTGTACTAATACGTTTTCCCCCACCCATATAAATGTCACAAAGGTTATTTCATGAATACTTAAACAAGACACTAATTCTCCTGTTTAATCACAGTAGAGTTTGTGTGTTCAGGCATCATTCATCTTAAATATCTGCTTTCTATTTTTCCACTTCAGCCTCTCGTGGCATTGTCTGCCCTGGTGCATATGTCATGTGATGTACTGCAGGTCAAAATCAACAAGTCCTCCAAATGAAACGACAAAATGCACTGTTTAGAACTACACATGAGGGCGGTTCTGACAATAAAATATCAATCTGTTTCATGATGTGCTATGGTTAAGGTTTGGTTAGCAACAATGAACAGTTGGAAACAAAAAACAAACACGTGTTAACGTGCAATGTTTCATTTGATGCATCCATCCACCCCGACCTCCTCCCAGTCATACATACATCAAGAATAAATGACAGATTATGCAGAACCAAAAACCTTAAAGTTTGTACAATCAATGAAGGAGTTCTCTGGTGCAATGTCATGATATGCCAGAGATGTTCTGTTGCAGTTCAAACTAGGGTTGTCTACATAAATATCTTTTGTTGGATTTGTTGAAATTCACATTACATCTGAACAGCAATCAATAAATCAAATTCTCTGACAAAAGAAAGGAAGAAAAATCTGGTATTGTTGCAGGACTGTAAGTCCGCCCAATCATTTCAATGGCCCAAATGAAGTGATTGGATGGTTACCTACCTGCCCACACTCTGCCCTTGTACTCATTGCACATCACTAGAGTCCTGCTCAGCTGTGAGTACTAACAATAGCCATATTCGTTGTTAACGTCCATTGATATCTTGATGTTCCTATTATGAACATAAACAAATGTTTTCGGGAAGTGGCTTTGGAGGAAAGCCTAAAGGGACGGGCTGTCATGCTTGACGACTTTCTCACTAGATTGAGTTACTTTTGGAGCTCGTGCTGCTAGCTGCTTTCATTGGCAACTCTTGGCTGTGTTTCTCAGTTTGAGATTTCTTTTGATCTCTCATACTCTTGCTAGTTAGTTAAGATTACAACCCTAGTTTAAAGAAAACAGGTTATTTCAGTGGCTTGCAAAACTATTCATCCTCCTTTGTGTTTTTTCCTATTTTGTTGCACTACAACCTGGAATTTAAATGGGTTAATGAGTCAAAATTGGTGAAGTAAAATTAAATGAAATAATGAAATTGTTTTATAAAATTAAAAACAAAACAAAACTGAAAAGTGGTGCGTTCATATTTTTTTATATTTTGTCATGATGGGTTTAATGTTACTCCGTTAGAACATGTGACATTTTATTTTACACTTTGACACAAAGAAGGAGATTATTTAGCTAAATATGGGACTTCTGCAGGTAATTGGTAGCACCAGATATTATTTCGGGGCTTACAGCAGAGAAGGTGAATACATATGCTTGCACCACTTAAACTTTTTTCATTTCACTTCACCAATTTTTTATATTTTGTGTCAGTCAGTTGTCTTATCATAAATGTTAGTGTTGCGTTTATCAGTTAAGTTAAGCTGCATGTCTCTGAGCTGTGGCAGGAAGCCGTAGGTGGCAGTGCTAATCACTACACCACCCGTGAGGCCAGATATCAGCAAATTTATCTTTCTTCTTTTCTTCTTCTGTTTTGTGCCATGCTTTTTGTGGAGAAATTTCAGCCTGATTGTAAAGCTGAAGAAAGGGTCACCAAAGTCCCAAATAAAACAGGAATGGAAGACTGCATAATACTTTTTGATATTTAAAATTCTTTGCATTTTTCCATTCCTATTTGTACTTCGGTAATGGATCTGAATATTTCTTCCCCCACTACTGGCTATCCCTGTTGTCATCCCCAGACTCAGCCATTGGTTGTCTGTGTGGATGCACCTCGGGGGAAGCTGCACTCAAAGTGGTGTTTAACCCCTCCTTCTCTGACCCACACATCCTCTCTCACATACAGTGTAAGGTACATGCTGCAGCAGACACACTGTCTTGTTAATTTCCTGATTGTGTAACTGTATCAGGATGTTGTTTGTGCTATCAGAAATGTTGCTTGTTATTCTTTGGGCTGTGTGTGTTTATGTGAGATGAGTGCCAGTGATAGCAAACCTTGGCTCCATGCTTTTGCTATCTAAGTCATCTGAGATAGCAGTTCATACACTCTGACGTCTTCACAGAACAAACTCTTTCATTCAACTCCTTGTTTAAAATGACTGAGACATGTGGTGTCAGGAAAGGCGTACATTTTAAGCAGTTATAATCTGATACATCCTTGCATCCACGATGCAGAAACATCAGGAGAAAGTGTGTCTGCAGGGTGAGTGGATGTTTTCCCATGGCAGAGAGAGGACATAGATCCTATCCAGCCCACTAACTGTAATTGCCCTTGTTTAGAGTTCATTTAATTAGGAGTGGGGCCTGTAGGAAGAAGGCAACGGAAAGGGAGGTGTCATCCTCTCACATCAGACATGAGGCTCTGGGGCCAGGAGGAGAGGAGGTGCAAATGAGTTTAGGTCACAACGAAAAGGAACTGGAAGATGAATGTGATAAGATCCACCGCGGTTGCCCGCCCTTCCTGGCCCTGGTGATGATAATCACTCACTCACCTTGTTTTGCCTTCGCTACCTCATGATAGAAGCCAAGGGCTGCATGACAAGTCTCTAAACAAACACTTTAGATGACAAAGGACAGGCGGCTGGTTCGCACAAGTGAGGCCAGCCATGCTCTAAAAAGGCTTTTACTCTGCAGACACTGAAACTCGTTGCTTCTGCTGCGTGACCCAACATTCTTTCTTCTGTGGCAATCACGTCACACTCAAATGATCCTGTTAATCTGCAGTGAAGATGCCAACCGCTGTGTTTAGTGTGGGGAACATGTCCTCTAAGTCCAATGCAGACTACAAGACTTGCCCACGATTTGCTTGTCGCAGTCTAAACAAGCGTGAAACCCCATTTTTGATACTGGAGTGAAGACTGGGTGAAGGGGCTGCTTCCAATCATTTTTGTAACTCTACGAAGCAAACAAGTCGATAGTCATGAAAGTAAGCAGTGTCCTCTTTTAAGATCTCTTTTCAAAACACCGTAGCGCTCTGTGCCTCGTCAGACTCCGTCACTACGAAGCTGGAAGTGAACAAACCAGAGGTCCAGCTGTGACTTCATGCCTGCTGTTAAATATCACAACCATTTGCTCCAGTTATGGATCACTCCAACTGGAATGATATTGTTGTCGGTGCACCACATGTAAGATCACTAAAGTAGAGTGTTTGGGCGCCCCAAAGCCAACACGATGACAGATTGGAACAAAAAACGTCTTGATGTGTGAGCGGCTCAGAAATTCAGACATTTTGAAAAGTCCTGTCGTCTGCAAATGGCGTCTGTGACATCTGTTGATCATTCTCTTGGGCAAACACAACTGCAGTTCACTCCCTCCATGATGTAAACACCCTTGAGTCATGTTAGCATGTGTTCTGTAAATGTTTCCTTCCAAAAAGCTGCTGTCAGAATCCTTCCTGGACCTGTTTTGGAACACATCGTGGAGTTTTCAATCCAACATAATGGGATCACCCTTTAAATACCCTTTCAAACAGCTACACTAAAGGGATGTGCGACCTGTTTCTTAGCCATCTCCCCAGTCAACCTGGCTGCACTGCGTTAAGTAGACACCTGATTTGATGGTCAAGCTTTGTCAGATCGTCACAGCCTAAGCCTCAAGGGGATAAGCCACAAATCACCTGCTAAGACTCTTTAGAGATATCGCTAAGGACCCAAATCCCCAAGTTTACCTTTCTTACCTGTTCTTAGTCCTCTTACTGCACACTCACACAGACCTGTGTCCTGAAAAGGCCAACTGGTAATCCAATCCAACACCTGCTGTAAGGACACTGGTGTCCAGATTTACTGAGATGGCATTGCAAGGCTTGTTTTTTTACACCTTAGTTGCTTAGCTTTAGAGCTGAGGTTGTGTTGTATTCATTAGGAGATGTAGCATAAGTAAGCATTATATACAGGCTTAGATGACATGGCTTCGCTTTAAATTATTAGCCCCTTGGTGCTCTTCATAATTGATGTGCTGTTAAAGACCTAATTTGAGATTCAAGGATGGAAAGTTTTCTGTGATTTTCTGAGTTTCTGGTGACACAGATCGAAGAATCTAGTCTCTGAAGTTTTCTTTCAGATTTTATTTGATGTATTTTTGACCAGCACTACTAGCCCTTTCACAACACATATTTTGTAACTGGCCTAACCTTTTTAAGTCATTTATTTGAATTGACTCAACCTCGAGAAAATCTCATCCTCAACTCAAATAGCTGTACATTGACTTGGAGTCTGTCTGTGATTGTGATGTGTAGCTTCACTGGGAAACTGTGAAGTCATTCAAGGATTGAATTGCATTTCACTAAATGGTACAGTGTACTGTAAATCCATCAAACCTTTGTATCTTACTTATTTTCTCTAGGAAGTGTATTTATAAATGCTGTGACTGGAAATATAAATGCTGCTGTCGGTGAGCTTTGACTATACAGTACTCCCCTTGAATTGACACGACTGTGAGGATTCTTTCCCTACGCTGTAGGGGTGTAACGATACGCGTATTCGTATTGAACCGTTCGGTACGAGGCTCACGGTTCGGTACGCATGACAAACCGAATACGTTTGAATAATACGTTTTAAACCTTTATTTAACCAGGTAGTCCCATTGAGATTAAAAATCTCTTTTGCAAGATGTAAGTAACAATACAAGATGTAAGTAACAATACAAGATGTAAGTAACAATACAAGATGTAAGTAACAATACTACATAACATTAAGGAGCAGGTTTTGTTTTTTATGCTTATGTGTTGCTAAGAAGACACCCCAGAAGACGGGTCACTCAGGTATAGTTCCATCATTGTTCAAAGTCAAAGAATAACTTCATGATGTTAGTTGTAATGAATAAATATATTTTAAAATCAAGTACATTTCTCTGCATTTATAGTTTTCTACTGTACCGAAACGTACCGAACCGTGGCTCCACTGTATCGTACCCAACCCAACCGTGAGTTTTGTGAACCGTTACACCCCTACTACGCTGATATTTATATTTTGTGTTGTAGAATTAATTCATGAAGCACACCAACACTGCCATTTGAATTTGTAGTTTTCCCCTTGTTGCCTGACCTTTCACATTGACCTTTCTGACCTTTCAAATTGTTTAAAGAAGCAATACGAACAGTTCACTGTCATAATAACATCAAAGATAATAGTTATTTCATTTAACTTAACTTTATTTGTGTAGCACCTTTCATAAAAGAAGTGCAGCACAAAGAGCTTCACAAAAGAGGACGATAGACATAGAATGAACATGAGAAAACAAACTGAAAGGTCATTTGAGACTTATTAACATAAGCTCTGAAGGTTTGTCATCTTGTGCACAATCAAAAGGGCGTCTGAGGCCAGAACCAAAGACAGACCCTCCCAATGTATTACTGATACGACAGGTCTCGATTACACCTCAATAAGTGTTCTTCATCCACCGCACGACGTCTTCGACCGGGGGCACCTCGCTGCCGGTGTGTATGGTATAAGGGGTGGAAGAACTGAGGAGCTTTGGTGTAGCCAGTGAATCTATTCATTACAACACTGGCTGTTGGCTTTCACTCTCATGACATGATAATGAGGCATGCACAAGCTGCTTTCTTCAGGAGGCAACTAGACAGCAAATGGATGGCACATGAATTCAGCCTCACTGGGAACATGTTCATGTGTTATGTAACTACACCGTATGTAACATTGTTTGGCATGTGCACTGAGAGCAGAGGAACCCGGTTGCACTCATCAGGATCTTGTTCTGTTTGATCCCATCCTGAGCCTACCTGTGTAGAGCGTGCAAAATGACGAACTTCCTTGTCTTACGCCTCTCAGCCTGCCTTTCTTTAGGTACTTAATCACCTGTAGGAGGAGAGTTCCTCCTTTGGCTATCCTGCCCCTCAGCAGCGTGTGATCCCCGGTAAACCGTACTTATCAAACTAAACACTTGATCCGGACCAGGCCGGCAGCTAAAGATGAGGCTCTAAGGCGCCGGCTCAGAGCATTGTGATTTCAGACTTAATAGAGGACAAACATCTTAGTAGGATATTTGTGACTGCTCTGCACTGTTAAACCCCACCTTCACTTGACCCAGCTAGATCGTTGCTTAACTGGCTCTTCTTCAGATGTTCTGCCTTTTTCTCAAAATACAGTGATATTGGTGTTTAAATTAGGTCATGCAGTTTTTCATTGGCCTAACACTAGGGAAAGGGACTTATTAAATACTTGACCTACTTGTAGCTTTGTTAATTGATGTTGTGAATGTTGTTTGAACTACTCAGAGGTCATGAATAACAGTATTCTGTGTATTGTGCCCTGCCTTGGAAAAGAAAAGGTTTCATGAAGCTCTTTGGGTTGGTGTCAGTACTCCGGAAGTAAAACACAAAATATGAATGGACAGATGCCACTAGTGCTAAGTGTGAAGATAGTACTAAAATAATGGAATAAAATAGATTATTCATGATGAAAACATCTAATTAAATCTATTGCTTAATATTCATATGATGCTTAATATATATACTGTGACATTTGGTCATCTATCAGAACAAATGCAGACACTACCTCAGAGATTGAAATTCAACCTTCTTTGATTTAGCACATTTCAGCCAGTAGAGGGTAGAGGTACTCCAAGAGGACATCCTCCTTCTCCTAAGCCTCATTCTCTCAGTACATACCATTACCATGCAGTTCCACGTCTCCTCGACCTATTTGTACACTGTCTGTGTGTGTGTGTGTGTGTGTGTGTGTGTGTGTGTGTGTGTGTGTGTGTGTGTGTGTGTGTGTGTGTGTGTGTGTGTGTGTGTGTGTGTGTGTGTGTGTGTGTGTGTGTGTGTGTGGGTGGGTGGGTGGGTGGGTGGGTGTGGGTGGGTGGTGCGCATGATGTCAGACCACCTTTCTGGGAGAACAGCAGGGGGCGCTGTCACCCTCTGTGCACCAGTCTGTGTGAAATATCAGTCTGTTTGTCACCAACTGTTGAAATAACTAAGCGTTGCAAGTGAGCTTGGTCTACTACCAGAACATCAACTATTCGAATAGCCTTCAGGGCGAATACGTCTGAGGAAGTTTCCTTTACCTTGTGAGTTTGGTAAATAGGGGCATGTCCTGTGAAAGGACCCACTTGGCCTCGATGAATGTGGTTGTTGTGGGGGTGGAGGGGGTTAGTCTTTGTGTGTGCTTGCCTAGAAAGCCAGACATCAAATAGACTCCAGCCAGAGGTGAAAGAGGGCTGAGCGGGTGAAAAGAAATAATTAGAGTTCCTAAGGGTGCATCTCAGAGCTCATGTGGTTGATGCCAAGGCAGGCGTGTTATTGAGAAACAATTCATTTTTTTCATCATTAGCATGTAGCTAGTCAACTATGCTCCACCTTGTTGTCTGTCAATGAACATTTTACTCAAGAGCAGAAGGTCAGCATAATCCAGTGGTAATGTCAGAGTGGCCAACAACAGATAAGCAGTTGCTGCTAATGCATTCACTTTGGAGCTTGCACTACATGTGCTATACTGTAGGTGTGTTGAAAAGGGACCATAATACTATATCCTTTAATACATTAAAGGGAATAAACCAATTTGCTTAGACAAGTGTACCTTTGCTTTTATGTTTAAAAGCAATAGCATTCACTCCTATTCTACCTTTGTTATTAAATAAATGTCAAGTAGTATTGTTAACGATACTACTTGACATTGACATTTACCCTTTTATTACTCTTTCACCTCCACATGTGATGTTAACAGTTTAAAAGTAAAAGCCAAACGGTAAATAAGCAGATAGGAAGGTCAGGAGGCAAAAAGCTGTTTAACTTGAGTTCAATTTGAACAGTGATGACAACACTTACAGGTTACCAAAACCAGTCAACATGCTAGTGGATCAGCAATTACAAACCAGTCAAACCTTGTTCAAAGCCCTCAGAACTATAATCTATTGGGAATTACAGTTTCCAAAGATCCCAAATATGTCACAGCATATATAAATGTGTATAGGATTGAATAGTGCAGCCATAAAATGTCTCAAATCGCACATTACCTGAAGCTCGGTAGATGAGCAGGTGATAGTCAGCCACGGACATCACGCAGATTCGGCAGGAGTTCAACTCAGACTGATAAATAACCTAATAGTGGCTTCTATCTCACCACAGTAGTGGAACTCATGTATAACTTTGTTGGCTAGGTCAGGGTCAAAGGTTCAGTTTCTATAACTATCAGTGGAGGCACTGTAATTAATTCTGACTCATCAGCGTGAGACACGATTGTTTACCAGTATTTTAACACTTGTATGTTCATGTTAACATGTCACACTGATAGCCTGTCTGCAATCTGCCATTAAAACTTAAATACAATCTTTTAACCTTTTTTACCTTCTCATCTTATTATTGCTTACAAGTTCCCAAAAATGCCAAACTATTCTTTGAAAGAAAGTCAGATAGTGGTTAGATGATGAAGCAAAGCATGATGGACAATTGTGATCATTTTGTTGCGATAATTACTAAATTAATACAACTTAACTTTCTTTTGGGGTACTTTTCTGGGGAAATAATTGTATCTTGTGTTGCCCCTACTATGAGATCAAATCTTCGAGTCCTTCGTTTCTTAAAAAATCTCCCAAACTCTTATTTAGCATTATACAGTAGCTTGTTCGGCTAGGCTAGCAGTTTCGTTCTGCTTCCTAAGTGAACATTCAGAGCCAAAGAACAGTTCTTGCAAAGTACAACAAGGCTGATGAATTGCAAACAATGCACAACATACAGATGTGAAAGCAGAGGCCTGGACCTGATCCAAGATGAAAACCTACCCCAACCTGACATGCATAAAAAAGACAGACTCTATCCAAAAGGAACCAAAAGTGTCCAATACATAGGAAAAATAGGGGGCATAACATTTTTAATTTTATTCACAGATAATTATAACAAGGCCTGTTTAATCTGGTGCACTTTGACAGCAAACTGAAGAGGTCTATCTGTGAAGAACTTGGTGCTTTTGTCACCAATTTGGTGCTCTTGTAAAGATTGAATCACAAACACAGTGGTTGTATCGATACGAAACGTCACTGCAAAAAAGTCCCACCCACAAAGCATGGTCAGCTCATGCCTGTCTCGTCCCCGCCCAGATTAAAGTGTAAATATATTTTCGGTTCATTATGAAACTAGCGAGCCTAGACTGTCTTGGTAATTAATGGGAAACACTGGACTCTATGACATAACAACAACGACCGGCAAATTATTATATACAACCGGAGCAAACAAGACGAGTGAGGTGAAGACAGCACAGTGAGTAGGGCTATGTGGGTACAGCAGCGGTGTGTGCAGTCTGGTATCAGCTGGCTGTCGGAGATCAGAGAGAGAGTGAGAAAGCACAACTGGTTCCAGCATGTTGCGAGTGCGAAGAATGATGTGCTGATGAAACACAGCTTCATTAAAAATCCATTGTGTGTCTTGTCACAAGCACAGATTATAAAACATGTATTCTGAAGAATACAAATTTGGGCCTTTCACGAGGCCTACATTTCAAGGACTAGCCTCAAGTCAAGTCTCAAGTCACCGTGTGTGTAACTTAAGTGCCACTCCAGCATAGACTGTATATTTGAAGCCTCGAGTTTGGCATTGTGGTCATCGCCATCTTGGATTTTTGCCGTCGCTAAAAGGGAAGTGACGTAGAGACGCCATACTCTGGTAGAGACCTGTCAATCACAAGGTAGTCCGCCCTAAAGCATCCCCTGCTTTATGGTCTATTGTACTCTAAATGGACCATAATGTACGAAATGAACATCATGCTGTATTGAAGAAGACTTGAAACTAGAGATTGAGACCATAAACTCATGTTTACAATGTTCACACCAAACGCCACAAAATCTCGTAGCGCCGGAGAGGGGGCGTGGTTTATCGCCTGGAAGCCGTTCACCTGGCCGTCATTTCTTTCCGCTGTCAACCGTGAAAGGAATAAGGACAATTGCTGCTTTGTACGTGTTGTGGAAGTCCCTCAAACATCGGAATGCCAAACGCCGTCATGTCTGGTTCATAATATTGTTCAGAGGAGCTCCGTGGATTGTAGCGAGCTGTATTCACTGTCTAGCAAGCCACCGGTCGCTGTTTACTACAGCTGTAGGAACACAACATAAACTGATTTGGCTGTGATTCAACGGCAATAAACCGACAAAAAGGGACTCCGAAATAACTACGTAATGATGCCGATTTGTACTTGTCTTCTCCGACAAAAAGGGACTCCGAAATAACTACGTAATGATGCAGATTTGTAGGTTACTGGTCTTCTCAATGGAGCTCTGATGGATCGGTGCTAGGCTATGCTAACATCGTAGCAGCTCCACCAGCACTCAATAACGTCACGTAGACGTAAATACGGCAGCGTCTATTCATTGTTTGTACCGTATGGTTTACACACACACATGCATACACATAGTTTGGTCCGGTCTCTGTTGATATGAGGTATCGTAGAGCTCTGGGTGAACACAGACGGCTACAGGATTTATTTCCTGATTCAACAACGGCAGGAAGCCAGTGATGACAGGGGGAGCAACTCAACGCTGATAGGCTATCGCGCCACAGCGTCACGCGATTATGTCGCTGAAGTTGAAAAATTTCAACTCGCGCGTTGGCGATTTTGCGGCGTCCAACGCAAAAACGCGTCGAACGCAAAAACGCGTCCAACGCGCCGGGATTTTGCGCCAGTCTCATCGCGTCTGTGCATAGACTTTGTATGTAATCTCGACGCGCGTCAAAAAATCAACGCGACCGGTGTGAACGCAGCATTAGGGGGCAGCCCTACTTCTAGTTCAACGTACAGCCAGAATAGACTTCATATCTGAGAAACGTATAAATGTCTATCAATTGAGTTTCAGGCTGTTTTGCTTGTTCGTCATCTTGTTTAGCTTTTCCTGCTCTGACAAGCAGGTTGCAGTGGAGGTCTACTGGCAGGCTTTGTCTTTCCTTAGAGAACCCATGGGTGGCAGAGCTCCTTCTACAGACAGGTATCCTTCAAAAGGAATTATTTGTTCAGTCATAGTCTGTTTATTTTTTAGCGCTAATGCAAAAACAATGTTTACGACTAAAGCGGAACGAAAGTTCACAAGCTCGAATTCCGCCCAGAAACTTTTAGCCGTAAGTCAGTGGATTGGCGAGCAATCAGTCAAAACATGGTGAGTGCAAATAAACCGGCCGAGCTGGAAGACCCTCTGCTGGTTTCAGGTCAGCTACAAGAAAAACAGAGTTGACACACGGTGTGTCGCCGTTGCACCAACATTGTAGGGTATGTAAATTGGAACACATCGAACATGCCAACACACATTCGGATCGAAGGCATCACCCATAGTTTTTTTTTCATTCTATTTACTTATCATTTTCAATTTCACAGCATAAGAGACGCCTTTCAGTTTTACAGCCTGTTGTGACTTGTTGCGTTTTTTACAGATATTTGTGTTATATTTACTCTAAAATATGGTTGGACAATTTAAACAAGTACAGCAATCGTGTACTTTTTAAAGGTGAAATTTTATTTCATGCATCACTTGGTGCCTTAGCTGGAGATAAAGCAAGAAAGCTTGAAATTGCAGCATTTACGAGGAGCTTGTCCCTGGACCCCCCTACCACTGCAAGCATCTGCTGCATCTCACTGCACAACCTGGACCGCTTAAAAAAAAGAAGTTACATTTTACATTTTTGCGCCAATTTTCCAGTCATTGAAAAACACATGGAAAATGTGAGAAATAGTAAAATGTCCTGAGAATGTTGTGTTATTTCAACATTCTCCTATTTACCATTAGTTGAGAATGAACCATGAGGCTATCTATCAGAGCTGCCCAAAACAGATGACATTGCCTGAATGGAGTAAACTATGTTCAGGATCATATTTCATATTACATTCAAAGGGTAGTTTGTGGACGAAATATTTCACACAGGCTGCTCTCAGTTGGGTTTTGGAAACGCTGTGAACACATGCCAATGTTGAGTCACATGGTAGCACATTCAGGTTGGATGACTTGACATAGCATTGCTTTCTTCCCTGTTTTAAACAGTTTAATAATGTTAAATTGGTTAACAAGTTTGGTTCAGTTGCTAAAGTTGACATACTTGTTAGCTTGTTTTGCCTGTAAAGGTTAAAGATTTGTGCTGCAACTCTGGCTAGTAGCAATGGTTCCAAACACTGGCTAAATACTGGCTACTTTACTTTGCTAGCATTGTCTCTTCAAACCCAATCCTGCATTGTTACGGTAACATGGACCATAACATGACATGAAATGTTGAACTTTTGAGGCCATGCCTTCACAATAAAGTGAAGCGCTGTACATCTGCAGGTGTGTTTGCAGTATTCGATGATCAGTTTGTCATCATTTCTAAGCACGTAGGAGATTATTTCATTCATCCAATTTATAGCCATAGACTGCACATATTCTGAATCAGACTTCCACAGAGAGGAACATACTAGTGTATGGCACGATCCCGTCTGTCATACCAGCAAGATCATCACCAAAAAAGTCCTGGAAAACAACAATCCGGCCTTTAGGCCTACTTTGACTTCAAAAAATATGCGTGAGCTATTTTTACAGATATCATACATTCATTCACATACAGATGTGGACGGGCCTGGTAATAAACCACTGTTTCATGCTTTTCTCGCTGCTGAAACTTCTGGCAGGCTGATGGTGATGCAGATACGGCCTCTCTGTCAGCGGTCAATCCATTTCTACACAGTTTCTCATATATAATGTGTTATTTCAGTCATTTTTCATGCAGTCATTTTGGCATAAAGGTTGTTGTGGTCAATCAGCTCTCAATCTCTTCAGATTGCTTCATGTTGACGTCTTAACACAAATCCTCCATTTTCTCAGTCAGACGACACTAGAAAAAATATGTCATGAAATGAAATGCTCCTTAGTTCTGATTTCACAAGCATTTCATGAAACCGTTCAGAACATTTTTCCTCCAAAACTCCTGCTAATTTATGAGCCTGCTTAGAGGAGGCAGAGCATGACTCTTTGTTTTGCCATCTGCAATATTTCACTTTAATTTATCTTTGTATTGTTTCATTTGGAAGTTGCTTCATAGTCCAAAGACAACGTGGTGCACTGCATGTTTGTCTCTGCTCTGCTGACATTGTACCTCACTTCTAAAGAATGTCAGCTTTTCCAATATAAAATGTTTTTGTCCAACTAAAAGTAAATAATCTGTGCCCCTTTCCTCTCTTGTAATGATTTTTAGTTTTTACAGATGCTTTTATCCAAAGCCATTTTGAAATGTAGGGATCCTGTTTTATACAGCAGCTTTAGCTTTGGTTTATACTGCTGCCAACCAGCTGTATGTTTGATCAAGGGACACAAACACAATTTAATGTCCTTCCACCAGAGCTTTGAACCCACAGCGTGTCCTTTTGGCCCAGCCCCCGAGCCTCCCACTCTTCTGAGCAGTGCCCACTGCTGGTAATCCATCTGTGAGTGTTGTCCTCATCTGGTTCTCCTGTACACAATTAATCATTTTCATGAAGGAGAAGAAGAAAGAACACTTGAAACACCTTAACATGTTCACTGTCCTTTACTTCTGTTCATGCACAATGTCACGCTGTGTTTGTGGCACATGGATGGTAATCGGATGTAAAACTCCCCGCCTCTCCTCGTCCTTTCCATTGCAGATCTCTCTGCATGTGGATCAAATCAAAGAAGTATCCGCTAATTGACAATTTACAGGGCTCGAGAAAATCCCTAATGGACTTGATATTAAATCCCCTTCAGATATTTAAAGTGTCTTTTTGGAGTGCCTTGCCGAAAAACCAGGCTTTTCCTTTTTTACAAGACGGTCGAGTTAAGCCCGTCAGTGTGTCGGAATGGGCCAGCCAAGCCCAGGCGGCTGTTAGATGGGATTATGGGACGACAGTAGGGAAGGGCAGTGTGACGCAGGGGAGAGGGGAATGGCCAGATCTCCATTCAATGACTTCCAGATGGACTGCAGGCCCAGCTCCTCTCACTGAGATACATACTCAGCTTGGTTAACTTGTGCTCCATGAGGGACTTCAACTTTGCTTCTTTATAATGAGATTGGCTGGGGTTTTATGTGGAAAGTTAGATAACATAAATTCCAATATGCCTGCCAGGCCCTTTAATGCATTTCAAGGCTTTGACCAAAAAAGAAGTCTGGGATCTTTGGTGAAAACTTTTCCTTTTTTTTCCTTTCCTTTTAATGTCAAGAGTACCTGACTTTGAATAGGAAAGTCACAAGAATTTTAGATTCTTTAGATTTCGGTTGCCGTTAAAGTTGTTACGATAACAGTTACAGATATTTATCTTTTCTCTAAAATACAGAGTTACTGTTTCTTTTGGGTACAGCATTTCCAAACTGCAAAACTAGTTCAACCGTTGTCTGTGTTCTTTACAGATATGGTTGGACCCAGCAGCAGTTCACTTCTGCTCTCTCATCACTCTGAAAAGCTGAAGCTTACACAGAAACAGAGTGAAGAGATCACAAATTGCCGTCGATTTGTGTGTGTGTGTATATATATATATATATATATATATATAGATTTTTTTTTTCTTTTTCTTTTTTGTGGCATTCTTTTGTAACAGCCACATTTAGAATATGACCTATGTGTAAATCTGTGCAATGTGTTCTTCTATTGTCAGTGTTCAAATAAATGGCTTCTCAAGAAAATATGTTTTGGGACCTCTTAACTTTTTGCCAATTTTGCAAACCACACAGAGTCAGTAACGTTATATTTTCACATATTGCAAACATTGTCAATTTGGTTAATACAGAATGCTTGATTTAAACAACCCTCCCAGCCCTGTGTCTTGGAAATTATGTTTAAATTCTACAAAGCAACAGCAAATACACTTGGAGAGAAATGTAATGCCCTCCAAACCTTTTATTTAGATTTTTTAAGCACATGATGTTTATTCTGTATTTACATTTAAGCTAACCACAATCCTTCCTGATTCAAAGCATTTTCATCCACACGCTGGACTCTGACCTCAGCTATCAAAGTCCTGCATGTTGTACATGCACCCGCCACACTGACCTGTACACACTCCCTGTACGAGAGCGTAGCACTTCCTTCACTGGAAATAATATTGCGAGTGAACATCATCCAGGCAGCAATTATATTTCCCTCAAACATAAGTAGTATATGAGCATAATCACAAGGACACAAGGTGTCCATCCCAGTGGTTTTGCATGTTTTATTCTACTTACTGCAAATCACATACTTTATATTTAAGCTAACCCTTTTGCAACACGCTGATGTGTTTTAGATTTTTGGATGTAGTCATCATTCCAGGCAGCCATTGGTTTCCATTTGTTTCTGTACTTTGTCTGTCCTCTTGAAATTCAACAAAGACAAAAAAATCAACCTTCACAAATAGTAATGCAGACTTCATGTTCCCTGTGAGGATTTACCCAACTCAAACAAGTGTCAGCCCATTGATTTTAATGCCATATTGAAATCAATGAAAGCCAATCTAAACATGAAAAAACATTCATTTGAAAAGGGTAAGCGAAAAGGAAGACGATACGTATACAATCTCCAAACATACTGGCATGGCCCTTTAAGCAAATCCCATTCAAGAACACTCGTGACCGAAACTGTCCTTTGACAGCTAAATGAATGTCTGATCACGATTATCAGGCAGGTTATGGCTCAGGATTCAAGATAACCGGCTGGTGATTTGTTGATTTGAGTGACGCTCTCTGGGAAGAGCCTCCCTTCATGTGAAATGCATCAACGCCTGAGAGAAGACAGGGAAAGAGATGCTGACATGAACCAGGTCCTAGCCATCAGCATAACTCATGATCTAATAAGAGCTCTGTGTGAGAGGAAGCAATGCCCTGTATGCTGACGTACTCGCCCTGCTGTCTACATTACTTTCAACAAATTTCAACAAATTTGCTTTACCTTTTTTGTTTGCAGACCTGTTCAGCATTTACTGATTGTAACTCAAATGCTTCTTCTTCTATTGGACAGCACCATGTAATGGCCAAGTAGTGGTCTTTATATAATTGTGTGGGGTTGCATTTGGTCAGAGCAAGTAACAGTACAACCAGAGACGCACAGACCCAGTGGTGCAGTATATTGAGTGACTGCTATAGAAAGTTACGTTGTAGAGTAACAAGTGCAACAAGCACAAAAGTCCACCAAGGGCAGTTATTTGTTTACGCTAGTTACGTTTTACGTTATTAGTAGAACACAAACCATGATCTCTTTCCTAACCATAACCAAGTAGTTTTCTCTTCTAACCCTAACCTACCGTTTCACAATGTTAACCACGTGGCATTGCACATTTCTGCAAGCGTGGTACTGAAATGGTAAATGGACTGTTGTTGTATTTCTCTTTTCTAGTCATCCGACCCCTCAAAGCGCTTTAACACTACATGTCATCATTCACCCATTCACACACTGATGACAGGGGCTACCATGCAAGGTGCCACCTGCCCATAAGGACTATCTAACATTCATACCACATGCACACACCGTAGGAACAGCTACGGGAGCAGTTTGGGATTAAGTGCCTTGTCCAAGGACACATCGTAATGGACTAGCGGAGCCGGGGATCAAACCGCCGATCCTCTGATTGAAGGACTGAGCCCCCACTGAGCCACAGTCGCCCCAGACGGTGCCGTGGCTCAGAGCTAGAGTGGGTCGTCTTCCAATCAGAGCGTCGACGGTTCGATCCTCAGGTCCATGGGCATGCCAAATAGCTCCCGTAGGCTGTGTATGTGTGGGGTATGAATCAGTTATGAAGCTGCCATCAGAGTATAAGTGGGTGAATGACATGTAGTGTTAAGTGCTTTGAGTGACAGGAAGTACAAGTACAAGTCCATTTACTATGAATTGCATTGTATTCCAACAGTTCCGATATTTATCTCTGAACCACTAAAGGTTGTACTAATCCATCTTGTAGATGCAGAGATATTTCAATGTATAAGTGAAGTCTTTAATCTGCTGGTAGTACTACAGGAAAAGTTATGGGTTCACCAAAGTCAGTCGGATTAATCCTCTGGGCAAGATGGATATCAGACAGCCTACAGGAGCACTTTGGGGTTAAGTGTCTTGCCCTAGGACAAGTCGACATGGACTAGCGGAGCCGGGGATTGAACCGCCGATCCTCTGAGCCACAGTCAAACATATACAATGCCAACTTTGTTTTCTGGCGACAGGGTTGCAGTAAGAATTCCTTGACCAAAAGACTTCTGGACCATGGCGTCTGAAAAACAGAAATGTTTTTGAAGGCAACGATGTCACCATAGAGTATTTTTAGCGTTATAGGTTTATTTATTATTTAATTAGGAGAGAAGGTTGAATTTAAATGCTCAGCTTTGGCATGTTACTGTTTCCATGACTGCAGGCAAACAAATACTTCAAGTGTGTGTGTATGTTTGAAAGTGTGCAAGAAAAAAACGTGCTTATCTTGGCTTGCAGTTTCCCGTGACATTTTCTCATATATCCATAAACAAACAAAACATATCCATGATGAACCGTTTACACTTTGCAACATCAATAAAACAATTTAAGAATGGGTTATATTTTAATCTCATTTTAAAGTGTCATGTAATGTAGTACAATGGTGGTCTTGAATTAAATATAGCAAACAATTAGAGGTATGAAAATGTTTATTCATCAGGTGTGCAAAAATGTCAATATATTCAAAAATATTAGAATGAAACACAAAATAAAGGGACAACGCACAAATGCATGAGGGATCACCATCATATCCTACAGGTTATCTTTCCTCGTCAATGCAAGTTCAAACTCTACTTAATGCAATGCAACCAAGAGCCTTTTCTTTCAGCTTTCCTGCCTACTCAGGCTGTTTTCTACTTGCAGTCTTACAAGAATTTTTTCCCAAGTAAGTCATTTGGGAGTGGGATTTGTGTGCAGCTCTCTTTTCCAGTACTCACCCTGGCTTAAGTGGTTCTTTAAGCCCGCATCTGGTTGCTGTCCCGTTTCACTAAAATATGGTTCGGAGTCTTAAGCAAGTATCAGGCAACTAGCATGGACCTGTACAAGGTATTTGAATAAGACTTTTGCACTAACTCTCACAATGGATGTTCTTTTGGTGCATCTTTACCTGGATTGAATTACTCTGTATGTAAATCATGGTAAAATACTGTAATTTAACTTAGATATAGTCTATGCACTTTTCAGTCCGTTATATTCTGATATGATCAATCTCACTTGGACTCAATACACATTTCCCCTATACATCAAGGAGTAGCAAATCTCATTTTGGCACATATGAATAATTAGGACTCAAAGCTGTGATAACTTTTAAAGTTGGTTAACTTTTTAAGCTCCGTCTACTTCACAAAGCCTTGTGTGGTGGCGTTGTATATTTTTCTTATTGTCAACAAATGCCATGAAAATACCCAAACTACCAATGTATTGATCTTCCATATCAATAAGCAACACCAATGTACAGGTTTACGTGTTTCTTTATGATGACGAACAATTTGTTTTGAGTCAACCCTACTGCCAGATATACCAACCAGCTCATCAAATGTATATTCTAGTCAGTCCACTCACACAGACTAGATTATTATGTGTTGACATTTATTCATTTGTCGTTGAGGCTCTGATCTTGTCATCCCCCACAGTTGAAGTACCAAGCGCTGCGTAGTTTTAATGCTCCCTCTGATAGACTTTGAAATGTTGCTCAAATCTGCACTTTGCATTTGAGTGTTGAAAAACCACCCTATCTGTACACTTGCTACAATATGCAAAAGTAAAGAGGTCGGCCACTGTTCACCACACAGTATTGTATGTAATAGTGCTTCAGTGAGAATTGGTGGATATAAATGGCTTTGGCAATGATCATGGCTGTGGTTCATTATCATTGCTTGGCATCAGCAGCCCACAGTGGGGTGTTGAACCTTGATTCATTTCAGACTTGTACATTGGACAAAACTGGTTCCTATAGTGGTCCATGTTAGCTATCAGTCCAGTGAGTCCCAACGCTACTCAGCCCCACTTGGTACTGATAGGATGGATCCCGGAGAGATAGAGTGCCTGGTGTTGGATAGGCTGAGAAATCTCTGTGAGGCCGGAGTGGAGACCCTGGTTTCTTGTGGTACAGAGTTGGATGGCCTGACCTTTCTCTGGATCCTGAAACGGCTGGAGAGCAGGATGAAGAGGAGGATGAAGGAGGTATACCGGGCAGACCTCGCTGAACCGTAGATGAGTTGTAGACACCCAACTCAGCCTGTGGTCGAGATGCCGTGGATGTTGTGGGGTGCGGTACAACCGGCGTGACTGTGGCAGCGTTGGTAAAGTGAGCAGTAAAGGGCTGGTACGGGACACCTTCCACGCTATATCGAGGGTAGGGCTGCATTGTAGCCCACATGTTGCAATTTATTGAAGAGGAGTTGGTCAGGTCATCTGTGTCCCCTACCCCTGATCCAGACTCTGTCTCAATACTACCATACATACAAGCTTCTCTAGAGGTGATTGCCTCAGTGCAGTATGGATGAGACATCAAGGGTGACTCATAAGAGGTAGCTGAACGAAAGTAATGCTCCTCTGAGACCACAGATGATGTCTCCAGATATGGCCTCTTGCGTCCAAGCTCTAGGTGTCGGGCATTATCTGCAAATGGATATAGTTAACAGCAGATTTTATTTCAACCAGGGAGTACTTAATGGGCACATCTGATTCTGTACAACAGCTAAAAGAACAGCAGTTCAGAACATACCTCTGTGTTTGAAGCAGTGGTACAGAAGGCTGGGATCTCTGCTCTGAGGAAAGTGGTTGGAGATAGGATCTTGGGGGTCTGAGTTAGGCAAAGGAACCCCAGTCTCATACTGATAAGAGGACAGGACTTGAGGGTGCCCTGTGAGAACTCCTGCTCCGAGCTTCCCTGCTAGGTGGCTATGCGAAGAGATGAGCCTCTGGCGAACCATGTTCTTTGAAATCACTGGGTATTCTTTCCTGTACAATAAGCAGCAACAGAAGAGAAAAGGAATCAGTCTACCATGGCTGCAATTCCACTCAGCAGTCTTTCAAGGAGGTGAGGTATCTTTTTTGTTTTATCCAAAAATAAAAAAATGTCCTGAAGAACTGATGTTTATGAGAGAATTCCTGTGTGCTAACTGGTCCTACAGGACCGGTCTCATTTCCCTGGCTCCTTTTTGTGTAAACTTACCCCTGTAGTCTTGAAATGCGTAGATCTCCTTCTTCACTACCCCGGAATCCTTTGGCAAATGGATTGTTTTCTATCTTTAGCTGAGTGATCTAGGACAATTATATTTCATTTAAGATTTCATTCTATTTGCTATCAATCAAACCATAGGTGAAGCAATTCTTTGCTGTGGGGGATGGGAAAGCTGACACCACACATGCACCCCTATGCACATACACCAAGAAACATGTACTACTATTCAAACTCTTATAATAAGTTCAACATGATTGAGTGTAATCCCCTTTCATCAATAAAAGGAATAGCTGACACCAACAAATGTTACTTTTGCATTTGTAAAACTTGTAATATTGCATCAATTGTATTTTATAGTTGCTTTACCTTGTGGTTTTGATACGAGGTGACAGAGATGAAGGCTGTCTCGTGAAAGGCATGTGTACAGTAGGCAGTGTTCTTGGATCCAAAGGCGTTGTTTTCATCGGCTTTGACTATGTGTAGTCTAGGCTGGTACTTGTGCATAGAGTTCAGGATGATCTAGGAAGGTGAAGAGAAGATAACACATTTCAATTTTAACTTTTGAAAGCAACGGTCTATTAACAGCCACTATCGTGTAGTACACATTCATTTTTCCCCACTAGCTTGCAAAGACAATGACAATGTTAACTGGCTTAAAGCGTAAATAAACACTAAATTCCACAGTTGACGTTTTACAGTCGCTGATGTACTAACAGTATAATGACAACGAGAGAAGATCTGCTCAACAACTATGGTATGCTTTGGCAGGTTTATATACTCCACATTATATTGTTCTCACTCTCTCCAGGATATCCAGTCAACATTGTTTCCATACAGCAACATAGGCTGTGATTTATCATTTGGTAGTGAATTCGATCATAACCATTGTTTCAATGCACATTTAGACTCCGACATGAGTTAATCACCTGGGACATAATTATAAAGCTCATGATAATGATGACAATTCATCAACACATTTCCCTTGAGGTTAGAGGCTATGTACATCGTGTAAAAGTCATGAAAAATGTTTGAAAAATGAACTGCACAATACCCCACTATCACTTAAATGACTTGCTCTAGTCCTAGTGATTAGTGCTCAGCATTAACTTCTCTTAGCAGGTTAAAGCACAGGTGTAATTAATAACAATGATTATGGCCCAATTCCGTTTGAGTGACCCGTTAAGCCTACCAAGTAAGCAAGCACAACTCTCTCCAACAAAATGACCTTCCCATACAACTAAGCTGCATTCTCAATCACGTTTCGAGGGAAACCTATATTCTCTCGGATTACGGTCGCAGTTTTAAACACGTGATTAACAATGTCAACTGAAACAAAACTTGGTTATGATTATGCAACATATAATTGTTTAGGTTTAGTAACACATGGTTTGGCTAAAAATAAGTATGTTTGTAACATTATTCAAGATACTAATATAAATTCAAACAAGTCAACATTGACTTTTGGTTTCACAATGTACACAAACCCAAACCTGGGTGAAAGTCCTGTGTTTGTTTGACTCACCCATCCACCCCAACCTCCTCCCCATGCAGAGTTACGCAGACTTTGATTAGAAACTTTAAAAAAACGGAATCCGGGAGAAAATACATTTCCCCCGAAAAATAAGTTTTGTTGTATGGGAATGCCATTTTTAAGAGACCAGGCTGTAGGCCTTGGAATTGAAATGCAGATATCATTAATGTTAATAATTGTCCAGCAGCTTTTCGTGATATGACATTTGAAAATGTCTGCCATAAAAAAGGTCACTTCATAGGTACGTATACTGTACACAAAGATTCCATCTTTGTGAAATGAACTATAATGATTTACATTTTTTATATTGGACATTATTAGTATGAAGCATGGAAATGCCATGTTGTCCCAATGTCTACCCTCAGTATAAATTCTAACAGATTTTAACGAAAAATAATTAAATGTGTAAAAACAAAAGTAACATGTACCTCACATCAGCTCATAAGTAGCCATATTGTATGCCAATTTTAGTAAATGCTTACTACTTTTTACCCTCATTACATGTGTATCATAGAACCATAACACAATAGATGTTCATTCAGTGAGAATCACACTGAATGAACATCTATTGTGTCCCAAGTCTTTGCTGTGTGTTCAAGTGCAACTTTCTAGTCAAGACAGGTGAAACGAATGAAGACTGGGCCTTCATCGCCGCTGGTCTTTGATTTGGTTTGTTGTGTCTGGGCCTTGAGTGTCTTTAAATGCGGGGAGGGCCGACAGTTTCAAAGGGAGGCCCTCACATGCACACACGGCCGGTCTGACAACCAAAAGAGAGACGCTCAGATTACAACACACAGAGATGGAGTGTGACTTCATTCTATGCTCAGGACACCATTACTCCACTTTATCTTACAAGAGTTGTTTGCTGCTGTATTAATGTTCTAAATCTCATTGGCAAGTGCTTCAAGGAGCTATGTATGTCACTTTTGGTAACACAATCTGTGAGATGGTGAACACTGCACCTTGTCTATACTCACTGCTTTTTGCATTGCATTGTGGGAATTGAATTGGCAGCTCAACAACCTCCAGTGCACTTGAACTACAGGTATGTTGAAAGAGGGACATTCCTGACTTTCTGACCAGTTCTCTACTCGTCTGACAGCTTAAAGTTTAAACCATGCCATAAATCAGACTATTTGAAATGAGTGTGTTTAGCATAATCTCTTTGATATTATGGTTAGCATTGTATTGTATACCATGCCTGTTACCACCATCCATTCCCTGCCAAATTCCCCATTGGGATCACGTCCTTCGTGTGCAAAGTTGTTCGATTGGATTGGTTCAATGCATTTTTCATCTCCATCACACTTGATCTGGAATCTAAATGTGTTGTGTGTTAGTATAGCAGGTAGCATGTGCTGAGCGTGCATAGTGTTTAGGTTGATTGGGTGGCTGCAGGTCGGCTCACTCGCATCAGTCCGCTCACCGCAGCCGACTGCTGTGCCCAGCGAAGCGTTAGCAACAGTAAGGCAGGGTCATCCCTAGTCCAGCTCTGTCAGTGCGTATAAGCATCAAGCACTGCACTTCGGCTCCCCTCCTCATTTGCCAGACACTCTCCCAAGGAGCCTCCAGGGGTCTCTCAAAGAGAGGCAAATGCTGAACAGGGCACAGGGTGCTAGGCTCAGGTTGAACACCGACTGGCCCTGTGCTCACATTCTGCAGGCTGGAGAGACACAGATAAGCTATTGGCTGGTTCACAAGAGGCTCTCGGCTGACCTTTGTCTGCTCTGCTGTCTGGCTGTTTGAGGGTGATACTGGAGACTCCTGAGTGACTGTCTAAAGGGAGTGATCAGGGAAGCCTTCCTCAGATCAGTGAAGAGCTAAAGAAGGTATTTGCTTTCATCTTCCTTAATATCTATGATACGGAAATGTGCGTGTGAAGACTTCTTGAAGCACAATAAGTATTATTTTATTACCATAGCATGTAATGAACCAACCTTATCGCCTGACTACAACGTCAATATTGGATGATTCTGCAAAACCCAGATTAAGGTTCGGAAAAGATTGTGATTTTGGTTCATAAAAAGGTGACTGTCAATATAAGGTACTTTATGTAATGGGATCCAACTTCCAGTCTACACATCTATCCCCAACCTCCACACCCTTACCTTGCACATTGCCGCATTAAAGTCATAATACTTCCCTGCATCAGTACTGACGGTTGGCAATGTACATAAATTGTTGTGAAGGGCGGTTTTGTCCATTATGGATGAAATTCTTTGGGATGCTAGGCTGAATAACCATTAAACATGAAGAAGAAGAGTGTGAATTACAGTTGAATTAGTCATTTCTTACACATTCAGTAATGTGATTAATTAGTACTGAATGGGAGTTCCTTCACTCCACAGTGAGAAGCCCTGCCCGACTACACACCTCTCGATCTTGGTGTCATCTGGGATCTGCCTGGCCTCAAACTCGCTCTGTCCTCATTACTCGCCCTTATCACTGGCCAGGCACTCAACTCGATCTGACAGCAGGCCCTGCCACGGATCTGAGAGGTTATGAACCTAATGAGCCTGCCCATTGATGGGATGGCTTCAGACAAGCTATCCCACAGTCATACTCTTCACCTCACTACGCAGCCTCTGCCTCCTCAGTTTCTTTCATGCATCCTTTCAGAAATCTGAAAAACATCTACACCTTTTTGCAGTTTGCACATGTATCAAAAATATGTATGTTTCTTCTCACAGCAGGTGGTTTTTGGTGAAACAGAGTTCCCTCCAGCCATGAAATTTCAGCAATATATTAGAGTTTTGGAGGTGTATTCCAGACAGGTAAAGCTGAAAGTAATGAATTGCCTTGAGAGCACAAGGAATTTTAGAAATAAATAAGTGTTTCACACCTGGTTTGACTTCACTTGTACATTGAAATATCTCTGCATCTACAAGATGGATTAGTTCAACTTTTAGTGGTTCAGAGATAAATATCGGAACTGTTGGAATACAATGCAATTCATAGTAAATGGACTTGTACTTGTACTTGTATAGTCTTCCTATCACTCAAAGCACTTAACACTACATGTCATTCACCCACTTATACTCTGATGGCAGCTTCATAACTGATTCATACCCCACACATACACAGCCTACGGGAGCTATTTGACATGCCCATGGACCTGAGGATCGAACCGTCGACGCTCTGATTGGACGACGACCCACTCCAGCTCTGAGCCACGGCTCAGTGGGGGCTCAGCAGGGTCGTCCTTCAATCAGAGGATCGGCGGTTTGATCCCTGGCTCCGCTAGTCCATTACGATGTGTCCTTGGGCAAGGCACTTAACACTTAACTTAGATAGTTCTGATGGGCAGGTGGCACCTTGCATGGTAGCCCTGCTATCAATGTATGAATGGGTCTGAATGGGTGAATGATGACATGTAGTGTTAAAGCACTTTGAGTGGTCGGAAGACAGACCGTTTACCATTTTGCCATTTGTATACTTGTGTTAACAACTGTTGCTTTATTCTCAGATCTTAACAATTCAATTGGTGGATAACATGTTAAAACTATTGGGATAATCCAGTTGATTTTGTAATAACATTGACCCTTTCTTTAAATAGGTCTTGAGTTACAGAAATGACTAATATACTCTGCAGGTACTCACATGCCCAAACGGGTCCAGGTGATTGTTTGTTAGCTTCAGCTTCTGAAACGACACCAGTTGCCTCATCCAGTGGGCTCCTGTGGCGGGGGAATCAGGGTGCACATAGAGTCTGCCTGGCATGGCTGGCTCAGCTTTGCCAGCCACCATCCTAAGAACAGATGGAGAAACGTGCACAAGCAAACTGTGATAAGAAAAAAACCCGAATGTAATATTGCCTCTAGCTGTTTACAAGAGCTAATGCTATTCAACATTTAAAGAAGACATCTCAGTTAATCTAACATAGCTCACTCAAAATATTTGTCCGTGTCGCAACATGAATCAAGTCACCTTTACCACAGCGTACAACAATACTGCTCTCAACCCTCACAGTATTTAATCCCTTAGACTTGAAGGAGGTGGCCTCTGCTAATACATCATTCCTAATTATGCTTCTCCAAGGTGTCGCTGAGAAACACCAGATCTGCAGGCCATGCCACAAGATCAGAAACAAATGGCTGTAAAAGTCTTTTGCATTCATTTCAGCTTTTACATGCAAAACCTTTTGTCCACCTTTGTGAAGTGGGAGTGCCAGTTCTAATGTCATACTGATGAATGAAGCGCTGCACTCTCATTGCCTCCAGATACAGGGTCAATTTAAGAAATACTGAGTTCGTTCCACCAGCTTTTTCTCTTTGACGAGTGTTTCAGTTGCCTCACAATACTGACAATACCTTGACCACAGTTTTTTCATCATCAGCATAATCTATCCCTAATGTTAACCATACAGTTGTTGCCATGCTCAGATGTTGTAGATGTCAAGAATTTACAAAATCGTACAAAACGTTATCATTGATTGTAATCCAGTGTTTTGTTTGTTTTGGTCTGGCGATAAGAGTTAGGAAGCAACATGGCAGCTCAAGGTTTCTGTCTGTGTATTGCCTGCAGGCCTACGTTGACTCAGCATCTGTTATACAAGTAGCTACAATCAGCTAAGCTGCTAAGAAAGGCTGTAGTAGTAGGCCTTGGGGCAACCTTCAACAAGAATCATCCATGGCTTTGCATTTGGAAACTTACCACTTGTTATCACAGAACTTGTAGCGATGGTCATCAGCTGGGACGATGTCAATAAGTAGGATGTATTTGGTTTTGGGGTTCATCCCAGTTACTTTAACCTTGTAGCTGGGGAACATCCTCCTGTTGAAAAATGTAAAGGAAAGGTGTCAGAAATGCTCTTATGTGGCTTTCATATGAACACAATACTTGACTTTGACTTAAGCTGTTATTCCTAAACAGAAATCAGTGTGATTGGAACCTTTCAGAAGGATTTGATCGAAATGCATATTCATGATTGTGAGTTTCCATAAAAAATGCATCCAATTTCAGGGACTAATAAAACCCTTCTTTCCCCAAAGGACCTTACGTTCCATTCACTGCGTAGAAAGCATCGGGTCGGAAGTTAAAAGCAGTTGTGTGTGGATCAGTGTAGTATCCTCACTGATCTGATTTGCTCAGTTGTTCAGCGATTGGGATGAGGAAGGATCCACAGATATCGTGGGAGTCGGGGGAAAAGCTGCCTTCTCTGAAACCTAAAATCACCTTGACCAAAAGATAAAGTGGATGAAACCTACTTCTTCAAAAAATAACCCCACCTAGCACATGATGGAAAAAAACCTTCCAGGATCATTTTCTTGATGTTGTCCTTACTGTCAAAATCAAAACCTGGTAATGAT
This sequence comes from Melanostigma gelatinosum, assembly GCF_949748355.1. Lineage (NCBI taxonomy): Eukaryota > Metazoa > Chordata > Actinopteri > Perciformes > Zoarcidae > Melanostigma > Melanostigma gelatinosum. The sequence goes on from NC_136640.1 coordinate 26,295,584, forward strand.
TTGTTTCCTTGCAGGCATTTATTTGGGAGGAGACTGAAATCCTCTCATACTTGTGATACTGAGAGGCCATAAAAAATATGTGAACACGCTCTATCTTTCATCTCTTAAATGCCAACAGACTACAAGACAGAATATGTTAATATAGCACTCAAAGCCATAAAACACATGAAGGGAGCTACCTTTCCTGACCTCTTCTGGGAACCAAAAACTTTTTTATCCCATCTTCGCCAAAGGAAATTTCGCAAAGGGCTCAGCGCCCCTTATAAAGTCCTAAGTGGTTTTTAATGGCACCAGAGATCGGACAATAGTTTAGATAGCCGTCTCGTCGTTGCACAAGAGGCTACGGTCAAAAAGCAGTTCATCTGTCAGTGGTGCCCATGGCAACGAGTTCAAACACTGGAAGACACTCATGAAAGGCTTTACATGCTTTCTGGGAAAATAGTGGAGCATCAAAACCCCTATATCCATACTTACTGTTCTGATTGGTGCAAATGCTCTTCTTCAAAAGGATCATTGTGCCCGACACCATCTGATCATGTTACTGTAAATACTCTCTCACGTAAGAGACAGAGGAGGGGGATTGAGGGCCGGTAATTTAAATCTCTCTCCCAGGCTTCAAATCCAATCAGTAGGAGAGATCAGTCCCAGTATCATCCTCACTGAAAGACAGGTTAATCTTAGAGGAACATTCAAAGCAGACCTCTTCTCTTCTCTGGCTCCGCTCGTACCACACTGAGCAGTCCAGAGCAGACGGAGGCCTGTGACAACACATGTGGCCCTCGGGTTTGTGTAATATGGCCATAACTATCTGGAGAGGGGCTCTGCTGCTCACTCTTCAGCTGTCCAGCCGGACAGATGACCCTGATGCCCCACGATCGTATACACAAATGAATGTTGTAGAGTCAAAATGCGTCTTTGGTAGGGGGGGGGGGGGTAGATTTTGGTTTAAAAACAGTAGCACTGTCACTTTTTCCCTCAACAAATTCTAAGTGATTTGAATGCAGCCCACATAGCCTAATCCTAAGTCCACCCACCAGACGCCGTTGCATCTTAACCGTTTACTGTTAAGAGCCTTGTTCATTGTTTTTGCTTCAGAGGTGGGTGAACAACAACAGAGTGTTTTATAGTTTTTGATTAAAAACACAAGAACTGTCACTCTAACATGTAATTCCCGAACTGATTTGAAGACAGCCCTGTAGGCAAATCCTAAATGTAAAAACAATTGTTGTAAAATGAATGAATGTGGTTTCATCCATTCACTGTACCTCCACTGCCCCACTGAGATGAAGTTTCTGTTTTTACAATGTCAGCGCACAGCCTTTATTAATACACTTTTTTTACTCTGGTGTTGAATGCTAAATTCCTCCCGCTTCTCTCAGGTCGTTTTTGTGGTCAGGATTATCCATCCAGTGTAGCTAGGCTTTCTCCACTTTGCACACATTTAAAAAATAAATAAATACATTTTTGAATAAAAGAATCACAGCAGTAAAAAAATAGTGTCGGAGAATGAAATGTAATTGGGTGTTTGTCTTGTTCCTGCAGTAGCACAACTGTTGTAGTCCAGGGTTCAGACATATGATGGCATATTGAAAGAGATGACAGAAACGTGTCAACCAATCCGTGGATACTGGTGTAGCCTTCTCTTTAATATCTCTGGTTATATTGGGCCACATGTTGCAATATGGAATTGCAGGATAAATCATTTCTTAGTTGAACAGTACAATATATGTTGTTATTGGAATATAACTTTAAATGGTATTGACCACCCTTACTGTAGTCTATATGTAGCTTCTCAGGCTAAATGACTTTCACGTAGTCCTGTCGTTTAGCTGTCTATAATCTTTCATACATGAGACGAAAAACGGTTTTGCATATCTGCTACATCTATAAAAAAATCAAGGTATTGCAACTCTAGTCAAGTGATTTTCAAAGGCAGACAACATGAAGGCATGCATATACATACGGTGGTGTGACTAAGTGAGTGAGTTTAAGAGGAGCATGAGAAATGGAAGTCGGAGAGTGTGTGTATGATATCAGTGTCAGGGCGTGTGTGTGTGTGTGTGTGTGTGTGCCCAGCCAGCTGTTTCTCTTAACAATCCCACATGTTTAGGCCCTCCAGTGATCCATTCCCTCTCTGGGAATCTCCAGTACCACGGCAAGATCAAAAGGAGTGTTGGGGGGATGATGAAGCGCCACAACCTAGTAGACTCGGCCTATTGTGGGCGCCGGATTCCTCTTATCAACCCGCCGCTGCTCTCTTGACGGGCTGTGTACAAAGAGGGAGAGTGAGGGAAGAGCTGCACTGGGTGCTTTGAAGAGGGAGGATTACGCCTGGACAATGACACTCACAATAACAAGTCGACTAGTCTCGGCTAGGTGCTGCATGCGAGTGGACTGAGAGAGTTTCATCTCAGTGTCGGGGAAATGTAGGATCCCCTGCATGACGGCCTGGCTGCTCTGCATCTGGACCTCCTCCCCTGCCACCTCTGAACTGACCCTCCTTACATGTTACAATTGTGGGGCCCTTTAAACCAGGACACCCCGATATTAAGAGTTTTTATTCATGCCACTCCGTTTCACCATAAAATAGGTTGACGAATTCTGTGTTTTTAATTTCTTTGCAGTAAGTTTTGAACATATAATGCCCAGTGTAAAACACTGTTTCATAACCTTGCATGTATTTAAAGCCACCTTAAATCGAATCATAATTTATATATATATATTACAATATTATAACATATATTGTATAATAATATTGGTATCTGTGATCATACACTGCAGTATTGGATCAAAACCAAAATTTGAGGGTAATATCTTTGAGCTCTATTTACAGTGCCAAATATTTCCATTTGCTTGCTCTGACATGTTGTACTTCTGACCACTGTGCACCTGAAAAAAAGCTTACAAGCTGGAAAGTGTGTAATGTGTTACTATGGCAACCCGGTAAGCGTGGACTGATAGGTCACCAATGTTAGCTGCATCATAACCACATATTTAACTGCGTTTTTAATATGGGGGTTTCTATGTTTATTCCCTTTTTTTGTTTTGTTCGTTTTTAAACAAATACCAAAATGTAGTCAACATGAACGGCACTTTGTTTCTTATGCACTGAAAACTAAGAAATGTACAATTGATGTATAGAAATGAACAAATCTTGGCACCAACTTTGGAAACCACTGTGTTGGAGCCCAGGAACCCAAAGCCTCACAACATTCCCCTCGCTGGTGCGCTGACAGTCTGCCTTTAGATCGGTACCATCCAATAACATTGTGCTGCTGTAAAGACTTGAAATGACAAGGATGAAAGTACAATCATCTTGGATTCGGGTGTTAGTTATATCAAGGTTTCATACGCAGTTCTCAATTCTGCCTATATATATTTTAAATAAATCTGTAGCTGTTTGGGGCCCTTTTATTTGGGGGCCCCCGGCAGTTGTCCATGGTAAAGTCTGGCCCTGGAGTCTTTTCACTGGTGCTCCTGACTGCGAGTAGCTGTGACTCGGGTGTGTGACGAAGCTACTGTGTGTCATGACAGGTGTATTGCTGAGGATCAGAGGAAGTGCAGTATTGAGCGTGAAGTTGTTTTCATGAGCGGTTCTTTAGGAAAGGGAAAAGTATTCGACCCATTCTGAACAGGAATGTTTCGAAACACTGCTTTCAGGCACGGCTGTTAGCAGGTTAATGTGACAGGCAATTTATTATCATTTAATGCAAGTTCATCTTCAGAGCTTCTGCTTCTGGAGGACGGAACCCATATTTGTCTGCTGCAGACGAACAGTGCTGGAGGTAAACCCAGACAGGTTCCCAGCACAGCTGCACAGCTGAACCACTGCACAGCCCTTCAAAGGGCTTTAAGGATTCAGAGCCCACTTTATCAGCTGGACAAGGGAAAGCCCATCTCTTATGGTTATGTAGCATTCAGGAAAAAGTGTGGTGACCTTTTACATTTTTTTACTGGAAAAAAAAAGATCCCATGAGGAATGAGAGGCGGAGAATGTACTCATTCTCTGGTTAATGTCCTAAGGCCTCACTATCTAATCCTCAGGACGCATTAAATCCAACAGGCCGAGCAGTCATTTGTGTTTTCAATTATAGTCGCTGCTGCGGGAACTTTCTGTCTCTTTCTGTGAGTAAAAGTTACCACAGAAAGCTGAGACTCTTTTTGTGTAACAAATCAATCACTTAAATATCACTTTCTTTCTAATTTTCCACAAACTTATGAAGAATATGAGCAGCTTTTGGTACAATAATGTGACTAATAACATATGCAACATGGGTAGATCGGTCCTCGGCTCCTCCATGTCGAAGTGTCTTTGGGCCGAAGGCTGTGCCATCGGTGTGTGTGAGAGCGAGAGAGCGAGAGCGCGAGAGAGAGCGAGAGAGAGCGAGAGCGCGAGAGAGAGCGAGAGCGAGAGAGAGAGCGAGAGAGAGAGAGAGAGAGAGAGCGAGAGAGAGCGAGAGAGAGAGAGAGAGAGAGAGAGAGAGAGAGAGAGAGAGAGAGAGAGAGAGAGAGAGAGAGAGAGAGAGAGTGTGTGTGTGTGTGTGAATAAGCATGGCACACGTTGCATATCGATACTAAACATATGATCATCTTATAAAGTTATTCATTGTACTAATTAATATAACCAGTAATTAAACTACACAGTACATGAAATACTTAAAACATTAACATATTAACATCAACAATAAAAACCTAAAAATGAAAGAAATTAAATATATCATGGAAGAACACTCAACAAATTGTGCACAACAAATACTTTTACTGTTGCTTCTTATAAATGCAGGATTTGATTGTAACAGTATTTTTACAGTTTTTACTAACGTGAAAGATCTGAATACTTCTGATTGGTAAAGTCCTCTCTAATAATGGAATTGATAGAAAAGCACATATACATCTCGATGTGATCTTACTTTTTGGTGGTGCATTAGAAACATGTTTCTCTCTTTTTTTACTCACTAATCATTGTCCCATCGTTGGGCCTGGACTGCACTGAGACTGATGGATGGTGTGTTCGCTGCTTTACTGACCTGCCTGCTTTAGTAATGATCATCTCTGTGCCGGCCTCATGGAACTTCTTCCACAGCTCCCTCTCATGAAGAGCAACCTTAATGTTCTCTATGTTCTGGAAGAGAGCGGGAATCACTGTTACACTCACACACAAAGCAAATCTCATCACCACAACCTAATAGAAATAATGCACCAAAAAACACAGTGCCATTTCAATATTAGTGCCTATGAATACACTACAGAGCAACATATACAATCATCTGCAGTGTTACTGCAACTTATTGATCGAAGTATTTCATCTGTTTTGACACCTTAAGGATTCATCAAAGAGCTGCTTTAGGTTGGTACGATACACCAGTTACCCTTTCCGCATGTCATTCCATTTAAATGAAGTTCTATCTGGAGTATCGCCCCTCCATATTACGGTCTAAGCTGCATGCAAGGGTCTCCATGTACCTGGTCGGGCTCACTGGAGCTGGGATTGGTGGGGGCTGTGGAGAGACCCAGTCGTGACTGGTCTGGAAGGAGATCCGTCTCCCCACCGGACTGGACCCGGCTCATACATTCATCCGTCACAGCCGAAAGCTTCTCCTGCAGCATCTCTGCAGGATCAGAAAAATACTCAGCTGTCAGTTATCTGTGTGTCGCTGTGAAAGCAGACAGAACATATAATGCAGACGCTGAATCTCCTCCTATCATAGCAACTGTAGAAATGCACCATTAGTCGGTGCCAAGTTCGGCTCAAACACACATATTCAGTAGAGCCTGTAGACTTCTACATGTGTGTGCTCGCACTACACGCACACACATGTAGTATGTTGCTGCACTGCCCTTTTCCAATGAGCTGATGGCCTCGGGCCAGCAGTACGCATGCGCTATTGGACTCTGACTTACCAAATACTCATCTACATTCATTGCACCAGGAAATGAGTTCTTATGGGGAATACAGACAAAATGATAAATTATGTAACTATGTAATGATATGTATTATGTAATAAAAAAAATATCTTTGCCTAAAAATCATTGTATCAGCAGGGTTGACAGGAATTGTGTTGTGAAAAATTTGGATTTGGTGATTTCTCTGTATTTGTCTTCTTTTCTTTTTTAAAGAGAAATGTTCATTCAATCCTTCAAATATTTGATCAACACATTTCCCTCCTGCTCGGTGATACTGAATCTGGAACCAGCTCATAGTTCTGCCTCTTTCACAGACATTTTTTAATCGAATCATTTATTTATATGAAAGCAACAGATAGTTGCATTACATCCTCTGCTTAATGTAAATGTAAATGATAGAGATGTAAAATGTAGATGTTGCAGCCCAGCAGAATACGGTATTTCACACATTTTCAACAGGTTTTTGAATGTAAGTTGAAATATCTAATATGTTATTGTAGTGTCACATGTTTTACTTGAATTGCATTCATAAACTGAACTGAAGAATAAAAAAATACGTGTGTCAAATGTGGACATAGAATCCTGCAAAAATATGTTTCTCTGGTCTCAGCTCCATCAGCATACAGTGTGTTTGTAACACAAGTACAGGACAAATACAGCTCATTTGTTTGGATTGGACGTCCAGCCACCAGTTGCTGCGAAGTTGCTTGACGGTGGAAAACAGGCTGATTCTGTTAACTTGAGCCAAGTAGTATTTAAAGGGGCTTATTATTGGACGTAGAATAATAATAAGCCTTCAATCAAACTTGATTGAAGACCAAGTTTTGAAATAGGGCGGTCACAATATCAGATGTTCACAATAGGACAATAGAATTCAAATAATAATATATTTTTAAACAAAACAAACATAATAATGATGATAATAATGCTTTCAGTCAAATCTTTCACTCTGTGTGTTTTATCTCTTTTTCAGAAAATAAATTACACTCAAAACATGAATGTAAGGCTGTAACCATAACTGTATATATAAAATGATTTCAGAGGCACTGGATTATTTATTATCATATCTGTATTATCAACATGATATCAATATTTGATCTAAAATATCATAGTTATTGACCACATGGTCTGTAAATTGCAATCTCTAATAATTGAAATATTGCTGCTCACACTACTTGTCTCCCACTCACCGGACTAGATTTGATGTTGCAGTAGTTCGATTCAATATGGACAGAATCAATTCACACAGATTAAGATATGAACAATACAAAATCACGAATCTGATTTCCACTATTCTAGATATAATCAGTACAAATAAAGGCACAGCGTCACTATTTATATATATTTGATCTGTTTTAGGGTCTGCAGAATAATATAATGAACTCTTTAGTCCTTCAGCATCGAGGTCAAAAGGTTAACTCTGTTTTATTGTGGACACCCTTCATTGCATCCCATCATGCAATTGGGCAAACTTCAAACATTTACTCATGTGCTCCTCTTAGGGGTGAAGAGGTCACAAACTCCTTTTATCAATGTACTGCGCTGTACGGTCTCATCCAGAGTCCCAGCACTACCCTCTCTCATAGCTCCATGACCACGACGGGTAATCAGCAAGTTCACATCGAAGATCGGTCCCTCGACGTCTGAAGAAGTCTCATCAGTAAATCACACTTCCTGCAAACACAACAGTGTTAACTAAAAGTTCAATTCCATGTGAGAAGTCATGTGGGTCAAGGTTCGGGTTGAATTTGAATTAAACGCGCAGGGTAGCGATTCAAAGCAGTTCCAAACTATATGGTTGATATTTTTGAACAGGAAAGGACCAAAAGTAGTGAAAAGATCTGGTGAAAGCACCATAGTGCAAGTAGAAATGGAGGATGTATTTATCCTTGTCATTATGTCATCGGCCCTCCTGTCTCTCACACCTTCAGAACCACTGCAGATTGTCTTTCACACGACTTCATAACCCCACGTCTGTCTCATCCGGCTGCTGCTCCGAGCTTCACGTCTGCCTCAGACCCTCGAGGGCGTCACCCGGCTCCAGACTGAAAACACTGTTTTCTGAGTGCTGAGGCTGGAACTACATTTCCCAAACATTTACTGGTACAAAAATGCTCTTGTCTGGCATGAATTTATAAGAATGTCTCCGCTTCACATGGACATAGTTCATATTCAGGCTATAGTAAGTATATATGTAAGTTCTCATCACTCTCCTATAGCTCAATAGTGTTCTAAATTATACTACCGATCTTTCTGAAGAAATGAGTCAACAATAGTGGAACCTGTTGCTTGCCCCTGAAAGCTGTTCACTCCTCAGGCTGCATGTGGGCCTGTAAACACAGAGCGGCTCTCTGAGCCGTGGAAGTGCAGAGGCAGCGTCCTGTAAACCGATGGAGACATTTGTGAACGCTAATAAAGATAAGGGCTGACAGGGAAGTGACCACAGAGCCTGTTTTACAGTGTGAAACTGCGACTTTCACTGGTGCTGTTTAACTGAGCAGCCCCATCCAGAACCCTGATTCTGTTTCTGGAGCTCCGTCTGAAAACATGTCCCTTCACACACTCTGCCGTTTTATTCCCTGTTAACAACGTAGAAAGTCAAAATAAATAGTTGAAACTGAAGTTCTGTCCGAAAGTGCTGTTTAATATGTTGACTGAACATTTGAATGCACGTTTTATGTGAAGCTGCACTGTTATTTGACACGTTGGTGGAAGTCACATGGTCTGTAGCTACATCACACTCGCACTGACCACATTGTTCACGTCCTCTCAAGGAGGAGCAGAAAGTAAAGCGCAGACCTTACAATGACAAATGCAACCAAACAAATCCTGATAAGCTGAAAAAGAACCGTGTGCGTGTGTGCGTGTGTGTGTATGAGACGTGTTAACTGAGACAGCTGTAATAAATTTCAATCTGCCGCCATTTTGTGTGTGCAGCTCTGATGCATAGAGGCCTGGGCATAAACAGCAGAGGCTCAGTCTGGACAACAACAAATATTAAACGATGAATACATTAATAAAGCTCATTCAAAAAACAACATGTTCCAACATATCTTATCAACTGCAGTGTGACGGTATTTAATTACAATTCACTTTAAATTCACGACAGCCGGCTGGAACAGAAATTACGTTTTTGGAAAATGACCATTAAAACCGAGGTCTGGCATTTCATACAACTACATTGAAATGTTTTTTCAAAGAATGGCCACTCTCAGAAACTCAGTGGCCTCAGTGCCCATCACGTGGCTTTGCAATCTTGCTCCATAGAAACCATGAACAGGCCGAACACCCAATGTCTCACTTTATAGGTGATCACCAACCCTTTCAGCAACATCCTCGACACAACTAAATACTTTTTTTCTCTCCTTCTTTTTGATATTAGTATTATTTAATTAAGTTCAAATTTCCATCTGCTAATACTTGCCAATATTTAAGCAATACATTAACAACAACTACTACTACTCATACTAATAATAATAATAATGTGGTGACAATAAAGTGTTATTATCATAACAAATAGGTTTCATCTGTAAATAAGAACACTATTTGTTACATGTAATTATGGTGTTTCATAACAACAAGACTGTGTAACAAAAAAGAACAAAGCGCAATAAGAAATGTCCAGTAAAGAAAAAGAAGGACCGCCTCGCTATGAGTCTGTGTGCTGGTCCACTCCTGCTCTGCCCATAGCTGTCAGATTCAAATCTTCCAGATCAGATTGTCGAGCCGTGGGAGTTCAGTGCGCTAATCACCGCTAGTTTCACTCGGATGACAAGGTTTTCTGTTTTATATCCCTCTTGTCCAGTGATGCCGTCTCTTTATCACACCGCCATGTTTACAAGCCAGCAGATGATCAGCAGATAATGAAACTACAGCGCAGCTATCAGGAGCCCAGGCGCGTCTCTACTGTACCTCAGTCAGCTATCATCTGCGTAAATCCATCCCCGTGCACCGCAGCCGTGTCCTCAGCCTGCTAACAGCGGGGTGCTCCTCTTCCCACGCAGCGGTTTGCACGGGCTTTAGAAGGCGCTGTTCTCCAGCGGGAGTCTGGAGGCTGCAGCGGCGGCTGTCCGCTGGGAAGTGTCCGCGCAACGTTGGGTTCGGCTGCCTTAGTGCCTTTCAGCTTCTCCAGCACCGAGCTGCGTTCTGCGCCTGTGCAGTGCACTCTCTAGGCTCTGAAGGGGGGAACATGCTGTGGTTTATTTTGGAATCCCCCCCCCCCCACACACACACACACAGTTGAATGGGGGGGGGGGGGGGGGAGTGATGTGTCCCCCTGTTTATCTCAGCCAACATGCACTTTGTATTTAATATTTAATCATTTTCCACATTATCTTAATTTGGGGACCAAGATTATTTGGTCATCTTTACTAAAATTGCCAACATGGACCCGTCCACATTCAGCCGCGATGAGGTGAGCCATGCACCGCCACGTCGTTCCTTCAGGTCAGCAGGGTGGACTAAGCCTCCACCTGTAACGCTCTCATTCATCTGAGTTGATGCTGACACGCTGCTTTAAAGTGGCAACAGAGATCCACAACGCACAAAACCAGACAGCAATTATTAAAACCGAATAAACATTTGACCTCAGTGAGTCATTTGAAAAGATAACTCCAGCCTTCATCTATCAGCAAAGGATGACCGCCATCACAGATATTCCACCAGGATCTGACTATTTTACCATCAATGATTTACCCCCAAAAACACGCTGTTATCCGTCAGTTGTAGATATTACTTGATCAGCAATATATATATCAATAAAAAATAACAGTTGAGGTTTAATATTAAATAGCCTATAATAACAATATATTCTTCGAAAACATCTGTAAAAAGAAATTGCCTTCTTTTGCCTTCCCGCCAATAAATTGTCTCGTAAAATGATCTAACAATTAACATGGCCAGATGGAGGCATCAACACAAACAACACAAAGAGCGCAATACAACGGCCACCCACAACAAATGAGTGACCACATTATCATATTTAATTAAAATCACTTTTATTGTGCAATAACGAGTTCAGTGACGCATTTAGGAGCAATCACTGAACAAGAGTGCTGCGTCCTCCATCCCTGTAAACAGGACTTCGTGATGATGGAGGCTCAAATACGGAGCTTTATATTTGAAATACGTTTTCACGTGTCAGAAATTGGGCCCGTTCTGTTTGGAACTTTATTTGCAGTCTTCTCATTCTTCACAGTTCTGTGTGTATCTTTTGTTGTGCTCTCCAAGACACAGACGTAGGAAGTTCCCCAAACCAGTGGTGTCACATTAACGATCATTACGATTTAACTTTTATATTTTGATCTGTTGGTATTTGAATTATTCTGGTTGTAATAGCTGACGTTTTCTGATCAAACTACAGGTCTACATGATCATAACAACTTGAAGAACTGTTTGATTTGGGCCTGAGGAAATGACTCTGGTAGATTCGAGGTTTGTTTAACTCACGCAGTGAAGGCTCATTATCACTTCGTTCAAATCATCCGTCTCTCTTCAATGTAAAAGCTCTTAAAAATAATATGAAAGAAAACCGTGTGTGTGTGTGCGCGTGTGTGTGCAGCCCTCGTCCTGCTGACATGCAGCCTCGCGGTGGTGGATGACTGACGCGTAGGCCGCGCGCAGTATTTGCAGGTGAAATATGCGCTTGTGCTTTTTGCAGGAGGCTAAAAGAAGCGTACAGTCTGCGGCGCGTCTACAAATCAGGTGACGGTGTGACTTATATATCTGTTGGTGACATGAGCGAATGAGCGGCCATCGTTTGTGTGTTTGCGGCTCCGCTGCCTTTCAGCGCTGCCCGATGGCGCTGCTGACAGACCGCTCAGCTCCGACTCCCTCCAACTGCTGAACAGTGGAGATGGAGCTGTGTTCTCCAACCTCAAACTATTAACACACGCGCTCTCACCCGCCGCGCTCAGGCTAAACATTCCGTCCTCTGCTTCAATTAGCTCCCATCCAAAGTCGATACATCATTCCAGTCATTTCTATTCTATTATTTTAATATTTTTCAAGTTTTACATTTAATTTGCTTGTTGATTTACCGATATTAGCGGTCAAAAACACAACAACAAGGTGAGCCCACATGTTGTCTTTCACATGTCTTCTACATCACAGCAAGAATAAGAAAGATGTGGCTGCTTTTACGTCAGTAGACGTCATTCTGTCACAGCCAATTAGACAGATCAGTCGAATTACACAGAACGTGATTACACTAAAGCTTGAAGTCATTCTGAGCCAAAGTCTGGTGCATCCAGCTTTTTGTACATTAGGGAGAGTGGCGGGCCTTATATTGCCCAGCTCTAATAATACTAAACAAGACGGCACCGTCTATATATATATATATATTTACATGCATGTTGCACACGTGTGGCCCAGGTCACAAGGCCAAAGCCTGTGGACTTACTGTATGTGAATTTATAGAGCAGAAATGTGACCGTATCCATAAATAGTGGATCAAAAAAAGCTCTTTCATGCATTTTCTAAATTACTTTTAAATTATTTAACCCAAATTTAACAATTTATATTTTTTATTTTTGACTGTCTTAACTTTGCAGAAATGTACTATACTTAGACATAGAAAAATGATGGGTAACAAAAATCCTTCATTTTAAGAAAAGTCCTGATTCATTTTGGATCAGTGAGGGATCTCTGTCTGTTCTTACCTCAGTGCTCCTTCAGTGTCCTAGTCTCCACTGGGGGAACAGTCCAGACCCATGCAGCACCTCTCTGGGCATCTGCTGCAATCACAACATTGCATTTTTTTTATAGCAGCAGAATTGAGCTGCAGTTCTGGTGGGGAATTGAACCCAGACACACACCCACCGTCACGTGGTCGGAGCAGGAGGAGGTTGCAGCTGCAGTCACTCTGATAGTGGACTGCGATATACGACTTCCATTTGGTGATCACTGAAAGGGAGACAAACACCAGTATCCACAGGACTCAGTCTCTCAGAATTATGATGAAATAACTTTTCACGGAACCGTTCATCAGTGTGATAGTTCCTACGGTGCACATGGGATCTAAGACAAAACAACAGTTCATGGAACCAGTCAAAGTGAACTCCGTTTATCTTCCACCAAATATCTAACTGCAATACATTCATAACTGCAATACATTCATAACTGCAATACATTCATAACTGCAATACATTCCATGTCAAATACAACCGACACTGTAAATTGTTCAACGGCTTGCTTGTGTTCCATTGTGTCACAAGTATTACATTATAGTGTGTTGCTGTATTTTCAGGTTAACAGTCTGCTCTTTTCATAGAAATATTTTAAATGCAAATGTAATTTCCCTTACATCCTTTATGTAGAAAATTCACTGCAATACTTCAATACTTTTGAAGTGAAATTAACATTTAAAAACTCACTTGCTTTTCTCAAAAATGCATTAAAACAGGGCTATTGTTTTAGCAACAATGACATGCAAGAATATCAGCAACTTCCTGTCTGTTTCTCAAAGTGTGACGTCATCCACTTCTCTGATGATGTGGTATTTTTAGGCGACAGGTTGGAGAAAACACAAATTTTATTTCAGCTAGATGTTACTGAAACATTTTACATTGGTAAAATCAGGTCTTTTTATGGTCGTTAATGCAAGTGCAAAATATGTCAAAGTATTCATTTGAATACATCTGACCCAATTCACAGCATAAACTGCTTATGAAAACCTGAACTTCTGCTATAATATCATATTAAAGTGCTGTTATTCCCATCAATAGTTATTCCCATCAATAGTTATTTCCATCAATAGTTGAAAGCATTGGGATCAGACTCTTTTCAAATCGTGAATCTGCATTTTGCATTGAAGTGGACGAATAATTCAGACACTCATGCATTCATACATGAACGGTTTTGCTGCTCTCATGTTTTACTGCCAATTCAGTGTTTTTGTCTGGTTAGAAATGTCGGTTGCCGAGTATTCCTTCCACCTCCTCTTGTGTATTCTTGTCCATTAGGCTGGACATCCAAGATTGTCGAGCTGAAAATTCGGTCCCTCTTCAAATTGGTGCGGTGGGTAAACCGTTTCGATGTCTCTCATGGCTGCTGTTGGTGTTGTGGTGGAAAGAGTGAGGGGCTGTCAGATTTACAGTGTAGGAGTCTGACCTTTTCGCTCCACATTTCCTTGAGTAATTGGCAGGAGGTGAGGCACCACATTTTCTTACTCCTTGTTTCTTCTACAGTCAAAATGGCGGAGGCTCCTTTTCTTATTAGCTGGATACAGTGTCAGCCCCCTTCGCCCTCCTCATTCTCCACACTGCTTCTTTTCTAATCACTGATTGGCCATTTTCCCTCCTGACCAATGTTGAGCCGTAAATGGCCTCAGTGCGTCACAGACGAGGTGGAGATTTCTGTCTCTGCTCCTCAGACCTACAGTGTAAAGGGAACAAGCACACGTTAGTACTTATTAGGATGGAGCTGCTCTGAACATCACGTCTTATTGAGTATTTTGATTCCATATTGACTATGTTGTAATTTTTTTGATGTTGTTCATTCTGTACACATGACATCTATTGCACTTCAGCCCACCTTGGAAGAGGGATCCCTCCTCTGCTGCTCAGGTCTCTTCCCTCCCCCTGTTTAAGGTTTGTTTGGGGGGACTCTTTCTTTATCTAAGGACAGAGGCCGGTATATGCTGTGCAGAACACTATCACCATCCTTATGCTCTCAATGAAAATGACTGAGCCAAACAGATCTCAACCAAAACAAGGATCAGTCCAAATTACATCCCCCTTTAGGACCATACAGTTATTTCTGAAATCAGAAATTGAAAAATAAAAACTTTATGACCCAAACTCCTGATGGCCAGTGTGCCCCTGTGTTTATCATTTGTAGGACTTCCCATCCATGTTTGCTTTAAAGACAATAAGATCCAGTTGGGAGCTCCAGAAACATCGATGCCTCTGGACCTCGGATTGGAATCGTTTTGTCAAATGTATTCATGGGTTCTAACTCCAAAGCCCTGCATATTCTGAAGACAGGACTTCTAGGAAATAATGACCCCCTTAAAGTGATGGCTGCTATGATTTATTTATTTCGACCTGTTTTATGTGATGTGTTGTTTTGAATATGTTACAGACGACATCTTTATTATGCATCGCAATTAAGCTGTGCGGTCACATTAGACGAAGCCCCAAATCTCTGCGGCCAATTCATGGAAAAGCGTTCTCTCTCTCTCTCTCTCTCTCTCTCTCTCTCTCTCTCTCTCTCTCTCTCTCTCTCTCTCTCTCTCTCTCTCTCTCTCTCTCTCTCTCTCTCTCTCTCTCTCTCTCTCTCTCTCTCTCTCTCTCTCTCTCTCTCTCTCTCTCTCTCTCTCTCTCTGGGCGCTCAAGTGCATTTTTTATAATTCATCCCACTTTTTAATATTTAATATTATTACACCATCAGACCGCCATTACACTTTTCCTCTCGCGCACCCCCTAGAGCAGGCATGGGCAAGCTACGGCCCGCGGGCCGTATCCGGCCCGTTGGGCGTTTTAATACGGCCCGTCAAATATTGGTACAGAATTGTCAATACTATAAGGGCTGGGCAGTATACCGGGTTTTTTTCTCGTATGATATGAATTCTTCACACACCATCATACCGGTGCATAGCCGAAACAATTGCCGTCTGCTTTCAACAGGCAGCTAAATGTATTTTTTGCTGCTATTTCTCTGCAGTTAACAATTAACAACCCACAACTAACGCTCTTTAACAGAGAAAAACACCACAGCACACAACAGTCTGTGACACATAAACAATTTGTAACACTAATAATTGTACATTTATAAAATTTCACCGCCGAACTGCATGCTGGGTACAGCTCGCTCGCGAGCCTGCTTGCTAGCACAACAGTCTGCTAACAGCTGGGAGAGGCTCCGTCGCTCCAGTAACGTTCCATTAAAGAACAGAACAGAGCGATGCAGGACGAATAAAGACAGACCGGAGATGCACCGATAGAGTTTGACACATATGCAACGCTGTTTACCGTAATATGCGTGGTATTTATGATAAATGTACGTTGGTGCAAAGAGGGTGATAAGAAGCTGTACAGGGAGGGGCTTAGGACCCAGGGGAATGTAGGCGAAGGAAACGGGAAGAGACGGAAGACACGCCACACAAACAGCTGTTCACTGCTCGTCACGATCCTGCAGACCAGTGATTCTCAACTGGTGGTTCGTCGCGGACACGTTTTCAGTGGCCTTTGCTTTATGCAGCGGAGCTATTCACGCTCCTTTCCAGCATTTACGGCACTTTGTTCAGCTGTGCAGGAAAAACACCGACCAATGCGTTGTAAATCACGTCACGTGATGCAGTTTAACCAATAAAATAAGGGTATTCTGATAAGTTTCCTGACGCCAGTGAGATGTACCCACACATAGGGAGGAGAGACAAGGAAAGACTACAGAGCAGAGCTCTGACAATGTTAATGTGACAGTTAAATATTTGTATGATCCTTTCAAAGAATCAAGCTGCTAAAAAGACCACAGTCATTAAACTTTACATGAGAAACTCTGTGTCAAAAATGACTGCTTATTAAGTAAGTGCATGATAAAATATGCATTAATGCAATAAAAAAATACCGTGTAAGATCCCAGTTAACTGATGAACACCTCAGATCTGTTCTGAGAATTGCCACAACCAAACCAACCAAACCAACACCAGACGTTGACGCACTGGTTAAAAAGGGTGACCAACAACACTCTTCCCACTGAAATTAAATGCAAGTTACTTTTTAGGTCATGGCTTTTACTTGTAATTTATATGAGTTCACACAAACACACTCCATTCATCTGCTCCTGGCCCGGCCAGTCTGTCAAATTTTAAAACTCAATGTGGCCCCCGAGCCAAAAAGTTTGCCCACCCCTGCCCTAGAGGCAGCTCCACACTTTGGGAATCCCTGTTCTACTGCATAATGTGGTGTATTTTGCACCTTATCTTATATCCTGCTCGGTTTTACTGCCAAAATTCTGTGTCACGTTGAAATAGGAGGCATAGGCTGTGTATTACTCACCAGTGTTGGGGAGCAACTAGTTACATGTAACAGAGTTAAAAATTGTAAAATCTGTAACTAGAAAAGTGCCGTCTCCGGCAGGCGACCACTGCTGCTGTGTGATTGAATGAATACAACCCGACCTATATTGATCCCCGTCTGATACTAATGGCCTGCAATGTGTTGTAAAACACACTTTATTCAAACGATGTGTGCAGGCAATCGGCATCGTCATTGTGTAAGACATTTCATAAAATCTTGCCAAAAACATAATTAAACTCACCAAGCTATGTGCATAGAAGCGGCTGAGTGAGGTCCAGCAGTGTGTGGTAGTTCTGTTACACACACACAATAAACACCATTAAGACACTGAAAGTGAACTGTTTTCCCACTCTGTCTGTGTGCAGAGCAGCAGCTGGGGGAGGCGATGTACAGGCAGTCAATGACAGAATAAAAACAGGCAATAAAAAGTGTTTTTGAGAAAGTGCGAGTCAATACAATTATGGGAGGTCCTTGAGCATGCAGCCATAAGCAGCCACCCAAAATATCACAACAATATGTTCAGCAATAGAATGCAAGATTAGCTTTGGAAAGACACAGAGACTCACTCATGGAGGCAAGATCACACGACCAATCACATGATCCTCCTGGCGGATAGTTCAGTTACTAATCACAATGTTGGTGATTACAAAGGGTTAAACTCCAATGTAAGGAAAGTTTGACAGTAATCAGTGTTGAGTGCTGATTAGATGTTTACATTGCCTCAGTTAAGTTGATCTTTTTGAGGACTATTAAGCTTTGTTACACAATATAAAACAATTGTTAGTAAAATCGATCAAATGTAATGAGTTACACTACTTTCATGAAGTTAAATAGTTACATTACTTATTACATTCTTAAAAGGTAACTAGTAATCTGTAAATTACTACATTTCGAAAGAAAGCTTCCCAACATTGGTAATCTCACACATTATGTTGACAGATGATGCAATGTGAACAGATGCACTCGTGTCTCTAGTAGTTTGTATGAAGTTCAAACGACTGCAGTGTGGTCAATCACCGCATGCAGCACCCTGTTAAAGCATTTTGTGGTGCTATTTAATAGCCACAAATTCATAGTAATAGGTGAAAACTTCCTAAAATGATAAAACTATAGTCTGTATTATTCTATAGCGTGAAACTATATTGAACTTGTCCAGGGGCGGACTGGGGGAAAAAAGTGGCCCGGGAGTTTACTGTCAGACCGGCCCACTCAATGCATCGCACGTATCGATGTCAGTGGCCTACTTGGAAAAATACCCATACACTTAACATTATTTTCGATGATTACAAAGAAATTACATCATATATGTTTTTTTTTATAACATTTGGATCCACCAATTTGCCTGGATGGACACATTGAATAAAATAATACTCCAAGGTAGTAGTTTGCTCGATGAATATGCTGAACTTTGGGCTGGTATCAGATGGTTATACGTATAACTACAGAGCCTTAAGGAATGAATGTCAGCAGAGAAAGACCACACAATAAAGAAACTGGAATCAGAGGGTAGAATTAGTTTGAACTATATTGAAATGAACAGAACATACGATGGGGTGTGAACATCAGTGGTATCAGTAGTGTTGCATGCTGGGTGTGTGATTGTGTGTGTGTGTGTGTGTGTGTAGGGGTGTTGAAGGTGCATAACAAAACAATAAGTTAAGTAACAGAACCTAAACTAACTCTGCCAGCCCAGGTGCATTATAGTCACATAGTAATAAAAAACAATATCAGTATACTCATGTGTTATTATTACCTCACTACACGAGTAGTTTTTGCAGCAGCTCACTCTTTTCCGCAACACCGTCTATGATTTTCTCACTGTCCAGCATCTGCAAAACATCTGTCTGAGTAGCCATCAACATAAAAGCCTCCAGGTGCTGTTGAGAGCTGGTTAACTTAAACATTATTTGACATAAATTATTAGAAATGATAAGATTGCCCTCTTTACAACTACCACCATGGATAGCTTGCTCATCGATTGTAAGCAAGTAACTACGGCTAACATGTTAAATTAGATAATCTCGATGATGCGAACAGCGCCAGCTTGCTTATTTGACCAGATCATAACTGTCTCAATTTTGGACATTTATCATTTATCTAGCTAACGTTAGCTAGGCTAGCTTGTAGCCGAACACTACCTCATCTGTGAAAAGCAAGCTAACATTGGCCAAGTCAATGCCACAACTTACCATCATAACACTGTCACCAGTCGGTGGTTTCCCAAATAAGTCAGAGATTTTTAAATATTTTGATGCACCTTCCTCCAGATATCTCTTCTTTTTCTCCCTGAGCTTTTCAGCTCCACCTTTAAAGGATTTACGTTTTGGTACCGGTGCCATGCTGCTAGCTCGCACTCAAAACGGCTTGTCTCCGAGCGAGTGACGCAAGCTGCAGATACATGAATCCGTGACGGGACGCTACGTCAATAACTGACAACGCATAGTCAAATCAACGTAATTAACACAAGGACAGCCACATAGTCATAAGAACCAGTCACATATATTCATATGACAACAAAGCACATCAATCCAGCAGACCTGCAGCGGATCCACGCATTCCACCACACAAGAGCACGAGCCATCAAATATTATTCATAAAAACGTTACTGCAGATGTAAAAAAACAAACGCAGTTTGTCACTTACCAAATTCTTTGTTGACAAAGAATTTAATCCCAGTACATCGTTTCAGTTCCAGTAAGAAGTCCTCGATTCATGGACGCCGTGACAGTCGAGCCGCCCCTGTATTTCGCCGGTCTACAGCGGCCATTCGCACCTCCGCCGGCCCCGCCCCGACCGTCGCCCGGCACGAGCGCACGGCGCAGACCGCGGTTATGGAGAAAAGTTTTTAAAAGCACCGTAATTTCCAGCCGTGCTATGGCGTCTCAGATCGCGAGGAGTAGTATAATGTCAGTCTATACTGTTGATACAGTTTTCACTGATTATTGACTTTCGGTATTAGAGTCAATTGAACGTGTTCTGTGAAGCATATAATATAGTCGGGGCCGGCGATGTCAGAGACCGGCCCAAACCCCGTCGGCCTACCGGGGATTCCCCCGGTATCCCCGATGGCCAGTCCGCCCCTGAACTTGTCTAGAATCAGGCTAGCACGGTTCCAGCTTCTATCAAAGTGCTCCTGTTTATCTGGCCCCTCTCTCTGCTTCACCTCATAAGATCTGGCGTCTCACTGGTTCCTCAGTGCTCGTATTTAAACAGTGTCATGCTTTTTGTTTTTCCATAGGTAAGCCCCTGGACTCTTTGAAGTGGGTGCCATGTTTGTGACCATTTAATTCGGAGCGCAGCTTGATGATATTAGTGTCAGGGTCAATTGATGATTTCAGTTGGAGTTTCGTAGCTGCCTAGCTGGCGGTAAGGCATCATGTGCTGCTTGGTTCAAGATCTGGTCAAACCCATAGTCTTACTTACACCCATACACACTCCAGCTCCTCTGATCCCCGAACATGTGACACGGCAGACATGGGACCTGGTTATCCTGCCGACTTCACAGGCCTGAGCTCAGCACAGTGGACGTTGTTGCTCAGACCTCCCATGAAGGAACCTCCAAAATCCTGTGTCGCCTTTTTCATCCTCCTTCCCGGATCATCAACACAGAGTATTATAGTTTTGCCTCTATGAAGAAATGGCTTTGCAGAGAATGTGGAAGTAATACTTTTGGACTTTTCCTGCTGCCGTTTATGTGGTTTTCTAATAGCAGATGTGGCTGGCTCCTATTTGACTCTCACTTATTAAACCAAATACGTCAGTCCGGAGGAAAGTGAACCAGTTGGAAGTGAATTAAATGTCAAAAGCTGAGACTCTAAAGTGTTCATCACTTTTGATTGCCAGGTAAGCATGCCATGTGACTCCTGAACCAGTACTGCAAATACATCTCTCGTCTTTTAATGCAACTTTCACAGCTTTGTCTTTCTGGTTTTGATGTTCCTAAAACTCCCCCTGTCGTTGGACCTTTGTCACTGTAACGTCACTGAGCTAAATGTAAAACAGCAGTGTATCTTTGCCTGTGACAAACTCATAAAATACAAAACCTTGTGACAAGGACCAGCTCATCTGAATTCATCGTTTGGTTGGGGTCATTAAAGATAAGTGGGACTCAGGGATTTAGGGACTAGTTTTTGTCCCGTCCTCTCGGTTGTACTTCACCAGAATTTTCTCTGCTGCTGGCGGTAAAAGCCAGGCAGCCATTTGTCTCGCTGCACTTCACGATTCCTCTGGTTTTATTGGGTGTGAGTGACTTGTCAGCAGTCGTCTACAATGCGTTTTAAAATACTTTTTTCTCCTTGAGCTCAGCCTTTGTTCTCATGGAGGAGAGAAAGAAAGCCTGTGAGAATTGGATGAGGAGAGAAACGATGATGTCAATGTGTGATTCCCTAAAGTGCAGTCATATCTACAGACACGTATTTTGTGTGTGTGTTTACGGAATTTTCAATTTGTGTTATAAGATATAAAGCACACACTGGTGCACCAATAAGTAGGGGTTATGTTATATATGGCGCTAAGGATAACTGTAGAGTATCTGCAGAGAGGCAACAAAACAACTTCGGTTTAGGAAAAAAGCATGATTACGTTAGTCACGTGACTAACACTAACACGTGTAACAGAATGTCAACATTTACTTTGAGTCTCGCAAAGGAAATCTGGAACGACTTTGAAGAAAGTCCTGTTTTTGTTTGGCCGGCTCAGCTCCCCTCCATCCGGCCCTGTGTGGACTATCTCGCTCTTTAAACTACATCAGTGTCTCTGCCCGTAATGCTGCGAGTGGGGTCGCGCATACACATGCTAAATGTGCATCAGTGTCAGCAACGAGCACCACTGACCAAGCTGCTTCACTTGACACGTTGGGAAGTCTTTGGAACGTCTTTTGACTCTATACCATTTATATGAAGTATTTAATTGCCATTGGCTCAGTCTAACTTGGGTCTGAAGATCTGAAGTCATTCCAAAGTGCTCCACTGTACAAACGTTCAGGTCGGTAGTAATGATGTGTGTCTGGTAGATATTGTAGCAGTTAATTGGAGGCTGGCCCAGTGAAGACACTAGTTTGGATATCTCAACATAATGGGCTCATAGTAGGTTAACCTTTGCCCTAATGAAGGGCTTTACTGTCACTCGACTGTGCAGCTGTATCATGTGTAACGTTTGTGTTCAGGCCACTCACCTCTGTTGTGTCTCCTCTCCAAGGGTGTTGGGGCTGAAAGAGTCCTCAGGGTATCTGAGCACCTCTTTAAGGATCCGGGAGATACCATGTGGTAATTAGTGCAGGGGTGTTATGGTACTTTAATCTCCTCTTCAGGCTTCTATAGTAAAGTGTTACCGTACATAAATTGAGGCCATGTAGATGCTTTACCTTAGGGTAGTCGAAACATGTTGTATTGTGTTTGTTATGGTTTGTGTATTTTATTGTCAGGTGAGGGGCAGAGTTCCCTATGTGGTGGGGGTTGTTGGTGGCCGTTGTCAGTGCACACCAGTTTCCATCAAGTACTGCTACTGCTGTCAGGTCCACATGCTGATTGAATGTGTTCATTGTGGGTGAAATAAACACCTGGTTGGTCTGCACCTAACCTCTGTCTCAAGCCTCCTGCTTTTAGAGTCCAGCCTCTACATGATATATTATAGGCATTTTTAGCATTTCTCTTTTAACGTATTTTTGCTAATTTGGTTAAAATTGTGGTTATCAACCTGGGGATTGGGACCCCCAAGAGGGTTTCAAGATCATATCTGGGGGTCGCCAGAGGATTGTGGAGAAAAACAAATTAAAATAACATTTAAAAAATGAATTCATATTTTAGACTGGGGAATGTTTCCTTTGCATTACATTGCCCGTACCAGTGATACAATTTGCCTCAGAATAGCAATCTATTGTGTAGATTGCTGTTTGTGAGAGTCAAAGAGGTCGAGCACCACTGGGTTAGAGCATTCTACATAAACAACCTGCTTATAGCACAGAGGGCAGCAGGGTTTAAGCCATAGATGAACAACAGATTTTCAATGAAACCAGATATTGTCAGTTGAGTGCAGTAAGTGATGATGAGTCACATTGGATGAATTGTTTGAACCGCCCTGCTGTTCTGCCAGAAACACATTTACTGTGGTACCTTTGAAGTTGACCCCATCGATTCCTCCGTACAGCGCTTTCATTTAGTTTTTGTTATATTTATCTGAAAAGCTGGGATGTTATTTCCACAGGTGATTTCCTTCATATGTTTGGCATATGGCACACTGCTCAGACAGAAAGACTGAATTACCATTTTGAAGTTGAAAATAGTAAATATTGTCAAATATATTTTGTTTCAATGAGCCTCCAAAACATAAATGTTGAATTTGATTCTTAGAGCTGCATGAGTTGATTTTTTGGCCTCTCGGGTCACTTCGGAATAGTGTAAAACTGATCATGCAAAAATGTTTTAAATAGTGAGGCGAAGATAGTGAAGATGGATGTGTTGAGAAGTATTGATCCAAACTGAGGGTTTGTAAATCGATGTCTTGATGTCGTTCCGCTGTTGTTCACCATTTACCTCAATGACTTCAAGACTTTTCTCTGTTTTTGAGTCTCCAAAAACAAATGATGAGTAATTGAAATACAAATGGTCCTTTTGTGGGAGAGGTATTACGGTGCAGCAGCTAACAAACAACATGGTTTCATTACTCTAAATGTCACCTGTGCAGATGTCATTGAAAATTCTAATCAAATACACTTTGAATTGAGCAATGTTTGGACCGACATCCTTGTCTGCAGTACCTCTCTGTACCTCTGTGTACCTCTGTGTACCTCTGTGTACCTCTGTGTTCCTCTGTGTTCCTCTGTGTACCTCTGTGTTCCTCTGTGTACCTCTGTGTTCCTCTGTGTTCCTCTGTATTCCTCTGTGTTCCTCTGTGTTCCTCTGTGTTCCTCTGTGTTCCTCTGTGTACCTCTGTGTTCCTCTGTATTCCTCTGTGTTCCTCTGTGTTCCTCCGTGTTCCTCCGTGTTCCTCCGTATTCCTCCGTGTTCCTCTGTGTACCTCTGTGTTCCTCTGTGTTCCTCTGTGTACCTCTGTGTTCCTCTGTGTACCTCTGTGTTCCTCTGTGTTCCTCCGTGTACCTCCGTGTTCCTCCGTGTTCCTCCGTGTTCCTCCGTGTTCCTCTCTGTACCTCTGTGTTCCTCTGTGTACCTCTGTGTTCCTCTGTGTTCCTCCGTGTACCTCCGTGTTCCTCCGTGTTCCTCCGTGTTCCTCTCTGTACCTCCGTGTTCCTCTCTGTACCTCCGTGTTCCTCTCTGTACCTCTGTGTTCCTCCGTGTTCCTCTCTGTACCTCCGTGTTCCTCTCTGTACCTCTGTGTTCCTCTCTGTACCTCTGTGTTCCTCTCTGTACCTCTGTGTTCCTCTCTGTACCTCTGTGTTCCTCTCTGTACCTCTGTGTTCCTCCGTGTTCCTCTGTGTTCCTCTGTGCTGCTGAATTGGTGCAGCACCATACAGCTGCTAAGATAATAAACGCTGACAGAAGGTCAGTGCTCTGTGTTTCAGTGAAGATTCTCTGTCTCATGGTCTCCAGTACATGTTGCTTTGGCTGCTTTTCAAATAGACATCAAAGCTTTTGTGACATTTTCAACCCTAAATACAGGCTATGCAGCAGCTTCACTTCAACATTATTTGTACTGGCTTTCAGAAACCTGACTGGTGTGAATACCAGCAGACTGGTAAAGCAGAGTAAGAACATGGCTTCTGCCTTACTTTCCTTAACATCACACACCAAACTCTCTCAAGGTAATTCCTAAATCGGCATGTTTACAACTGGCTAACATGTCATTTAGTAATAAACAACACTTCTAAATACTGTATGCCGTCTTTGTTTCTGAAGAAGAAGCAGCATCAGTCAAACTGCAGTCTGAGTATACTGCATGTCTGTGGCGCGGCTCAGAGTTTATCTAAGCAGGCGTGGGTGTATTTTACATGCGTCTGAGCTTGGACAAGTGTTGGGGGGATTGT
Source organism: Melanostigma gelatinosum (assembly GCF_949748355.1). Lineage (NCBI taxonomy): Eukaryota > Metazoa > Chordata > Actinopteri > Perciformes > Zoarcidae > Melanostigma > Melanostigma gelatinosum. The sequence continues at coordinate 26,320,484 of NC_136640.1, forward strand.
ATGTTTTTAGAAGAGCTGGCGGGTTTAGTCTCAGCATCTTGACTCGGCCCAGGCGTCTGTTCATCATGACAGAGACTGTTCGTCTTCGCTAATCTCCTGTGTTCATCTTCCCAGTGTGTGGAGGCCAGGCCTCTCAGTGCCATCAGAGCAAATGATTTCTCCGGGGTCAGACGCACAGATCCCACATAGTTCCTCTTGTTGTCTTTTTTAAACACGTCCTCGAGGAGTTGGCCATGATCAAAAGCCCACTTCTGCAAAGGCCTGGATGTGCAGCAGGATCGTACTGTGTTTGTGATTTGGGCTGGAAGAGCGGCGGTGCAGGCTTTCTGCTGTTTGATCTAGGACAGTGAAAGGCGTGCGTTTGCACGCAGGCCTTCGCTGTTTCCTTTAGCAGTAATGAGTGACAAGATGGAGGTCGCCCAGCGTGGCCCTCTCTAGCCACTTCATTAGCTGCCTCGCAGTGTTTGGCTTTACTCTGATTTATGACTTTTCCGCTCGACATCTTTCAGTTTGTAATTTGTCTCCAGAACAGCAGGTCACAGTAGGATGTACCATGGCACACAGACTTGACATAGAGCTCCTACATGTTCTATTTATTCCAAATCAAGCTGTAATGTATGCTGAGGAACAACCAAGAGTGCGTGCAAATAGACACTTCTACTGCAGGCTTCAAAACCGAACCCATCTAGCATGTCAACTTAAGAAAAAGCTAAAATATATATATATATATATATATTATATATATATATATATATATATATATATATATATATATATATATATATATATATATATATATATATATATATAATATAAATAACAGGATTACATACTCTTTTGGACAACTAAGTTTTTTGTTGTTGTTGTTTTAACTCCAGAGCACTTTTTGAAAAATGTATGTTTCACCTTTTCAACCCTTCATAAAGAATGAATTGGGGTTGAGATCTGAAATGGAAAGCCATGCTGCTCTGATGAACAGTGTGTTCAGTGTTGAAATATAACTAAGTACATTTAGTACGAATTTGAAGTACTTTACTTGAGTATTTCTATTTTATGCAACTTCATACAAAATGTACTTTTTTACTTCTACATTTGTCGGACAGCTCTAGTTTCTACTTACTTTTCAGATTCCAGTCGTTCCTGACCAGTGAAAACCATGTACCTCCAAATGTTGTGTTTGTTGAATTGGAATTTTTGTGATGGATGAAGTGTTTTGTTGATGTGTTGAGAAGATTCTCCTCTTCTGAAGATAAATAAACTCTTTAAGATCAGCTGGGGTTTTTTGAGCTCATGACTTTTTAGAGATACGTGGTTCTCAGAGGACAGCGACGCTACAAACATATGAGGATCTTATAGAATAAGATGCATTGCTGTAGATTAAAGTAGCCAACAGGAGCTAAAGGAGCTAGAAACATCTACAGTAGTAGTATCAATTCATCATCATATACAATGGTAACATTTGTATTGCACATTAACACTTTGACCTTTGAAGCTGAATTTCATTTAGCTGATAACACTAAGACTTTTAGTTTGTAAATGTTTTGAATGCAAGACTTTTACTTGGGTTGTTTTCACAGTGTTTGTACTTTTACTGATGTAAAAGATCTGAATACCTCTTTTCCTGAGTGTGTTTCGGATCAAATGAATCATCTTCCACATAACTCTTAGCTACATGAGATGACACTCCCGGTGCTTTGCTTTGGTCAGTGCGGCGTTAATGCTGTGAAAATGACCAACCCACAATAGGCAAAACATCCCCACTCCTGAACGTTTCCACCACCATGTTTGACTGGAGGTTTCATGCAATGTTGCATGAACCTGTTATGTGGCTCTCATAACGATTCAGCACGGTTGCAGACTGTTTACAGATGCAAACAAGACTTTGTGCAATCTATTTTTGGGAAACTGGCTTGTGTATTAACTGCAGTTTGCCTGTTGTCCCCTGAAGGTGTGTGATCAGCTGTTTGTCTTCCATGCTTCTCTCTAGATGTGTATTTCCTATCACATGACAAAACAGCCACAAACTAAACTAAAGCTCTTCTAACAATAGTTATTAATATGAATATATTCATAAATAATCTTTCACTATTTTGTCTGATTATTATATATTTTTCTTCTAAATTATTTACATGTAATAATAACATTTGTAAATGTCCATCCCTGATTTTTTTCATATGATGCAGATATTGTGTATTCATAACTTGGTGTGTGGATAACTGTCTGTCATGAGTATACATGATTCAGTGCTGATACAATGATTAATGAATTCATATTACCTGCAGGTCTAACTCACTCAGATTTGATGATCATACATTGTGTTTGCTGTAGTTTCTTCTCCGTTATACATGTTGTAATTATGCAATTCATCATACAGTATTCGATGATACAATGATGTAAAGTAAGTAAGTGTGCCACCTAGTGGTCGTTTGTTTTGGAAGCAGCACTGGTTGGGCGGCGACCTGCTGCTGTGGAGAGTGCTGGACAAACTGGATAGTAAGTAATATCAGTTAAGAGAGGAATGGAACAAAATACTTTGAAAAAACAGACTTTATATCTCTGATATGAGTATAAGGTCCTGTAAAGTGGATAATCCAAACAATACCTGTACATGGAGAATTACTTGCTAAAGTGACAGCTATAATATCATATCTAAAAACATTGAGCAATACTAAGGATTGCCAGCACCACAAAATATAAAAAATATAAGCTCCACTGGCTGTGTCTCTGTCCCAGCATAGGTGGCAGTACCATGATAGTGTTGACATTATCAGGTCAGCAAGAGGGGAAAACACAGCAACAGCACAACATTGGCAGGCAAACTGACTGAACTATGAATGAAGTCTCATAAAAGAGAAAGCTCTGAACGCTCCGCTCTCTAAGGCACAACTTCTCTCCGTCTCCAGTGTCCAGAAGGGGGCGGTAGGCCTGTATGCTGTGGTACTGTAGTTCAGAACCATCCAACCATCACTGACACACACACACACACACACACACACACACACACACACACACACACACACACACACACACACACACACACACACACACACACACACACAATTGTATGCCTCGTTTCGCCTGCTTTCAAAGCACTACCATGACAATTTCCAGATAATTCACACAATACCAGACTAAACAAGACTAACTCTGTGCACATAGTATTTTGTGGTAAACTGCATTTACCTAATTTTCATTCTGTACATTCATACACACATTGTTAATCAACAGCTCTTTTGGCCCATGTGATCGGCCTGTACTCTATTATAAGTGCATTTTATAGGTGTGTTTACGAGGTGTTTTAATGGATCTTTTGCACCGACAATTGGACTCAAAGCAATCTTTTCCCTTTGGCACATCTCACTTTGACTGCTTCATAAAGTCAAACATTTGTATTCCCACCTTTATGTGTGCGTGTGGGTGTGTGTCTGTGTGTTTGTGTGTGTGTACTGGCTTGTGGAAGTGTTGCTGTGTGAATTTTTCTCCCTCCTTCTCCCGCTTGTCCTTAAGGAGAATAGTGGCCTGTGATTGGACCTCGCCTGCTCCACTATGGGCCAGTGCAATGGCTGCACCTGAGCCAGCAGCCAATGGGCCGTCTGCGGAGAGAAGCCGATACCATTACACTGTGTGGACACCATAAGGGTTTCTGGGCTGTTTCCCAGCACCGTCACACTGAAGTACTGCACTAGCAGTGGCCTTTCATTCACAGATTCAGAGTATGCAGTCAGCTCAAATTACTCTGATTAAAAATGAAAGTGATTGCTACAAAATCTATTGTTATGTTTTAGTCCAAAATTTTTATTTTAATCTGCAGTTGGATAAGTATTCAGATCTTTTCAAGGCAATAATTAGCTTTGTGTAAAATATGAATGTGTAGACTAACTGTAACAAGTAACAAGTATGGTATGTACTTTTGTGAGTACGTTATTCAATTTTTCAGAAGGCAGTTCACTTCCTCTTTTTGCAGTCCGAAAACCAAAATAGGAGAACATGCACGCGGTAGGACCACGCGGAGACAGCGCCCGCTCAAAGCTCAATGTTCCTGTTTGTGTTGTCTGGAGCTGGGCGTGGTTTCCTGACCGGATGCTGCCACTCAAGTCTGCACATCTGCTGCTCATCTGCAATCAAGCCATCGCCACTCTCTGCTGCATAAAAGCCTGGATCAGTCTTCCACTCATCGCCACACCGTCCACCTCTCGTGTTGTGCTCGGGCCGACTTTACTACCTTTCTTGAGAATCATGTTTTTCCTATTGCTCTGTTTCTTGACTATTTTTCCTTGTGTCCAGTTTTTGGGAATCCAGCCTTCTGTTTATCCTCCGTTTGACCCATTTACTCGACTCATTGGAAAGCCCTGTTTCATGTCATGGCATATGACATTTTTATTTCACTTGTTTTATGGCATACTATACTATGACTTTTTATGGCATGCTCTGCATTAACATTTTATACCATAACATGTTTTTATGGCATGAACTTTTTCTGACATACAGTAGTGGATCGGATCTCGGATCGGAGTAGTGGATCGGATCTCGGATCAGAGTAGTGGATTGTATCACGGATCGGAGTAGTGGATCGGAGTAGTGGATCGTATCTCGGATCGGAGTAGTGGATTGGATCTCGGATCAGAGTAGTGGATTGTATCACGGAGTGGATCGTATCTCGGATCGGAGTAGTGGATCGTATCTCGGATCAGAGTAGTGGATTGTGTAAAATCGGATCAGAGTAGTGGATCGGAGTAGTGGATCGTATCTCGGATCGGAGTAGTGGATCGTGTCTCGGATCGGACTAGTGGATCGGAGTAGTGGATCGTATCTCGGATCGGAATAATAGATCATATCTCGGATCGGAGTAGTGGATCGGATCTCGGATCAGAGTAGTGGATTGTATCACGGAGTGGATCGTATCTCGGATCGGAGTAGTGGATCGTATCTCGGATCAGAGTAGTGGATTGTGTAAAATCGGATCAGAGTAGTGGATCGGAGTAGTGGATCGTATCTCGGATCGGAGTAGTGGATCGTGTCTCGGATCGGAGTAGTGGATTGGAGTAGTGGATCGTATCTCGGATCGGCGTAATAGATCATATCTCGGATCGGAGTAGTGGATCGGATCTCGGATCGGAGTAGTGGATCGGATCTCGGATCAGAGTAGTGGATTGTATCACGGATCAGAGTAGTGAATCGGAGTAGTGGATCGGAGTAGTGGATCGGAGTAGTGGATGGGATCTCGGATCAGAGTAGTGGATCGGATCTCGGATCAGAGTAGTAGATTGTGTAAAATCGGATCAGAGTAGTGGATCAGAGTAGTGGATCGTATCTCGTAGTGGATCGTATCTCGGATCGGAGTAGTGGATCGTATCTCGGATCAGAGTAGTGGATCGGAGTAGTGGATCGTGTCTCGGATCGGAGTAGTGGATCGTGTCTCGGATCGGAGTAGTGGATCGGAGTAGTGGATCATATCTCAGATCGGAGTAATAGATCATATCTCGGATCGGAGTAGTGGATCGGATCTCGGATCAGAGTAGTGGATTGTATCACGGATCAGAGTAGTGAATCGGAGTAGTGGATCGGAGTAGTGGATCGGAGTAGTGGATGGGATCTCGGATCAGAGTAGTGGATCGGATCTCGGATCAGAGTAGTAGATTGTGTAAAATCGGATCAGAGTAGTGGATCAGAGTAGTGGATCGTATCTCGGATCGGAGTAGTGGATCGTATCTCGGATCAGAGTAGTGGATCGGAGTAGTGGATCGTGTCTCGGATCGGAGTAGTGGATCGGAGTAGTGGATTGTATCTCGGATCGGAGTAATAGATCATATCTCGGATCGGAGTAGTGGATCGTATCTCGGATCGGAGTAATAGATCGTATCTCGGATCGGAGTAGTGGATCGTATCTCGGATCGGAGTAGTGGATCGGATCTTGGATCGGATCAGCACCAAAGAAAAAAGGGAGCAAATATAACTTTTAGAGATCCTTGATCACGTGTTTTGCCGCTGACACTAATTGCAGATCATTGATGATCCATATTGGCAGATACAGATCCCTTTGTTGTTTGATCATAGCAGCTGGTCTACAAGGATCCATCCAAAGAATCATTTCAACCCTCAGAAGTCAGTGTAAACTATGAAAAGTTCTAAATGCTATCCTTTTACTTTGTCATAGTAATTCATAGTGTTCCTTTCCTTAATATAAACACACAATTCAAATGATAAGAACATGAATTGTATTCTTATCGATTGAAACTAATTTCAATAAATTTTTGCAAACCAATGCAAACCAATCACTAGAGACCAATGTATAAGTCAATTAAGCTTGTCTGAATTTATGTTTTTAGGAAACGCAAAGTAAACCAATTGCTGTGGCACTGGGATCCAGCATCTACCCACAATTATGATTAATCGTCAGTCACAATGTTGTCCCACAAGAGGTAGAAGATCTTATTGGAGAGGAGTGGCTGTGGTTTTTGTTCGTTTGTTTTCAGGTCTTTGGCATTTACACACACTCAGACTCCTCACATTTGCATAATTTGCTCACAGCTGGCACAGCCTGGGTACCCTTCTTATTATTTAGGTCTACCAACATTGCATGTTCTTGTGTAAATTGTTCAGAATTATTTCAGTAATCACAATTTCCCCCATTAATTACCTAGACTGTGGTGGCTCGCCATACAGTACAACCGAAGGAGGAGAATAAAATAGCATTCTGTAATTTGCACGAATTCCATGAATTGTAATTGGATGTAATCCTATTGCACCCACACAGGGCGGTTGGGAGATGCGAGGGTCTAACAAAAAACGATCTGTTACCATGGAGATCACTGTTCCCCGCGTGTGAAACGAGAAATTAACATTAATAGATATAGTACAACCAAAGTATTGTATTTGTCACACAACTTAAGATTGTATGCATGTAAAGAGCGGAAATTGACACGTGTTGCTGGACTTTTGTCCAACAACGCACAAAACACAAGGAGTGACTTTCTGGTAAGATATACGAACCATTGTGTGGACACGCTGCTCTGAAACATTGAAACGCTGTGTCTAGAAACCCACATTGCCTCCACTCCATCAAGGTTTTACAATGAGGGCTTAATGCATACATGTGTGTTTCAGAAGCTTTGTAATCCAGCATCGAATAAAAGTGTTTTTAAAGACTTTATAAAACGAATGTATCCAACAATGACTGCCTTCTTTTGATAAGTCGACTAATCAGTTGTTTTGATCTTAGTCGACTAACATTTCTTCAATTCATTGTTTATATGCTTTTTTCATGCTAAATTAATTATTTCCAAGAGAATTATAAACACATCTCTGGTAAAAAGCAAGATTTTTAGTGATGCTTTTTTGTGCTAGATCTGCCTGGAGAATCAACTCATTGACACATTTGTATAGTCAACTAACAATTTCTTTGGCCGATGACAGCCCTTCTTCGATGATTGGTTATTGTTGTCAGTAGTCCTTAACTAAAGGCTACTGAGGGCAAGACGTATCCCAGGATGCATTGGGTCAAATCTTCTCTTTTGCTTTTTTTGGCGGATTGCAATTTTGGGACATACTGCCACCTATCATAGTATGTAGAACAGGATCTAATGTACCTTATTCTGTAAAAATGTTATACGATAAAGAAAAAGAAAAGAAAAAGAAGAAACCATTAATTAATCTATTCTTTTGTTAATTCAAATATTACCTCTCTTTGTGTTTCCTCCACCATATCTCCATTTGTTCATATAGTCTCACTTCCAAATCCCATTCACGTCAGCCCTCGCTCATCCTTGGACACTTACCCTCTCTTCATTCATTTGACACAGTGCATAATTGCGTTCTCAATAATTTAAACTATATTACATTGCACACATATCTGTCAATTTACTTTCACTTTACTTTCACTTTACTTTCACACACACACACACACACACACACACACACACACACACACATATATATGTATATATATATACATGAGATTTCCATTTTTGTTTTTCATTTGTATTTATGGTAATACTATTATTTATATATTCATATGACATTGTGATATAGCCTCATAGCCCAGTTTGTCATAAAAAAGAGATGTAGATAACAGTGTTGAGGTTATACATCTATTATTACAAAAGGAGCAGGAGCAAAAATAGGAAAAAGTATTAGATATCTGTTATATATTTCTCTGGTTTCTTATATTATATGTTTCTAAAACTAAAAAGAATTTAAAAAATCTGTGCAAAGTCTTTAAAAGTGGTAACAGCATATATTACAGTGTAGCATAGAGTGTGTCGTGTATTGTAAGAGGAGATAACTTTTTGAAATCTATTAAAATTCATTTTTGCATACTTTGTTACAAATTCATAATAAATACCTGACTTTGCACACATGCTTTCCTGCACCCCCTTGTCTTTGATGACCTGAACAATTCCAACATTACCTTAGAAACACACCTTATTTAGAAAAAGGTGTCTGTGTGAAATTTCTGCCTATGACAACTGTGAATTTTGAAGACCTCTCTATAGGATCTGGTTTTATAACAAATATATATTTTGATACTTTGAGATGGAGGGCAGATATCACAGCACTAACTTGATCCCAGCAACAGGTGAAAGCCCCCAGAGATTATACACAATTTGTAAGAGGAGAACAGATGAAAAGGCATTCGAAGATTTGTGTAGCTGTTATGTGGGGCGTGCTGACTAATGCAAGGCTACCAGACTCTGAACTATCTTCTGCAGTCAGATAAGAAGAGAAGAGAAGGCCAGCCGTTTGGGATGATGTTGAGCTTTCAGTAAAAGTGAGGAAAGGTGCTGTCTGTGTTGAAATGATCACAGACAAACAGTTGTTGTTATTTAAGCTCCTGTTGGCTTAAATAACAACAGGCCTGATTATTTTAAAAAGTTGTGAATAATCTTGGCCTTTTTACCCCACTCCGTCACCAGTCATTAGTTATGATCCACAGGGTCTCCACAGGAGCCTATTGATCACTCATTGACTGATTGATTTGGACAAATACTTTTTTCTCTCAGAGTGCGAGGTCGAGTCGCTCTCTCTGTTAATTGAAGACAACAGAGGGGCAACAATGGCCCCCGTAATAGAATGAGAGTTTTGTGATTATCGCTGCAGAAAGAAAAGAAAATGAAAAAGCAGGGGGAGGAGGAGGAGGAGGAGGAGGAGGAGGAGGAGGAGGAGGGGGGCTCTCTAATTAGGAAGCTGTGGCCGGCAGGCAGGCGACAGGCGCCGGGTCCCGGACAAAAGGATGTCTGCTGCCCTAAACTCCCCCTGCTTAACCCTTTAAACCGAGACACACACATACGCAGTCACACGCAGCTCTCTCTCTCTCTCTCTCTCTCTCTCTCTCTCTCTCTCTCTCTCTCTCTCCCTCTCTACACACACACACACACACACACACACACACACACACACACACACACACACACACACACACACACACACACACACGATGGTTCACAATTTGACTTTGGTACCAAACACTGACGAGCAATGCTTTGAACGCCACGTCTGAAAAGGAACACACACAAAACAAATGACAAAAATCTGACGGTCTAGTGATATTCGATAAAAACACGTGAAATCATTACATATTCGCATTAAAACCCCACAATATTACATGTATTTCCAAAATGTACAGGCCAAAACACATGTCCTGATGAGCTCCCTGCTCAGTGAGGGAACGGTTAAAGTTGCTCTCAGGCTTCAGAGGATGTGTGAGCGCAGCAGAGAAAGCTCTTCCTATAAATACTTACATTACTCGACTCTTTCTAAAAATACAGACGGCCACACAATACTAAAGGAAATGCTGATTGACGGTGACTGAAGACCTGCTCTAAATAGACGTGAACGGCGAAGCATGCAAGAGACAGACATATAATAAATACAAAATGACATAGGCCTATTGCTGGTCCTGTATACTGCTAAGCAACTCGTAAAATAACTGTCACAAATAGTGTCAAGAAGAAAAGTTGTCTCTTTAACTCTATTGGTCAATTAAAGCCGGTACAAAAAGATTTAATTTACATTCACAGCTGTAGGTTTTATGCAAAGTGAATAGCAACAAATGTCACCTGAAAAGTAATCAATTAATTGCATCATCTGATTTAAAATGTATTTAATGACACAGATTAAACCCAATAACATGTCCTTATGAAATTAAAATATACACATGCACTTTTTCATGTAAAACATATGATCGACAGGGGGCACTCCTGTCCCACGTGTGCGTGTGCACTGTGTGTGTGTGTGTGTGTCCAACGACTTATTTAAAAAAACGCTTTTTAAAATTTGTACAGCTGTTCGGCTCTAATAAGAGGAGACCAATAATACAATTGTATCAATATAATTAACAATAAACAACAATAACAACAATAATAATAAGGATACGCCTCCAAGCTTTCAGCACAACGATTTTTTATTGAAATTGTGAGACAATCAAAAAAAAAAAACCCGGACAACCAGCATAAACAAGATACTTTCTTCTTTAAATATATTTTTGAATAGATATGAATGATGCGCCCGTAGGAGGAATTGCTTTGAATGTCTCCTGGCTGGAGTGAAATAACCTGAGGTGTTTTTGAATCCATGTGGAGCTCTTTCCTCTGTCTTTGTCGGTGGATGCAGACTAAAACATGGCACACACGTCACCTAAAAATCAGCAATGCTTCATAAACTGTTTTTCAAACCAACAAGCGCTAAATAGCTTTCATGTACAGTATACGTTCATGTAAAATGGGGAAGAGGAGGAGAAAAAAAGTAACAAGTTAAATTCGAAATATATACACGCTAATATACAGCCTTGAATAAATTAATACCAATTGCATATTCTTGGATCTTAGCTTTATTTACAGAATTTGTTTTATCTTTAATTACATAAATAGTTCAGAATTTTTTTTCTGGCATGAAATGAGAAGCGGTTATTTCTTCCTCTCGCAGAGCGTTCACCTTCCGTGCCTTTTGAAATAATCAGGCCTGGAAAAAATGTTTTTGGATGCAGCTTGAGACCTGCCTGTCGAAACCAGGCCCGGAAGCTCAAATGCTTCAAGTTCACCAAACTCAACACGCCGCTCTCCGCTGTCTACGGAGGGGCAGGCTCTCAAGCAGGTTGGACCGATAGATGGGGCCGATCCTGACCCTCATTTTTGTTTTATCATTATTTTAGTATTTCATTGTCTAAAATGTGTTGTTTATATATTTCATTGTTTTGTATAATAGTGTTTTTAATGCAGGAATGTGCCCCAGAGTTTCTACATGGGTGAGCCTGCCTTCAAGAGCCGCTAACCCCAAAACATGGGATTCAGGGGAAAGTGTGTGATGATCGACAAAATGTTGTCTTACAGGCTTTTCACCCTCTCTAATAGGTAAGCTCCAGAGGAGACCCTTAATACTTGTGGATTTAAAAAGATTAAATTGAATTATATGGGCAACATTTTTGTTCCAAAAAATACCAGTTATCGGCCTTCACTGGACCTATATCAGTCAAACCTCATCCCAGTCTCTCTAATGTGCTGTACAGGACAAATGCACTTATAGTCCTCTGGTATTCAAGCCAAGTCTTCGTCCCAAACGGAGAGTTCTCATCACTTGGGAGAGTCTGCACTCGGGGAGGGCTCCCGCTGGCTCTCCAGGCCGCTGACCAGCCTCTGAATGCTTTGCAGCTCATTCACTGAGTCCTTCATAGAGGTTTTGGGAGATGCAACCCTCCCACTTGACCCTCCTGTCTTATGGTTGCTGTGGTGCTCCGGTGCTGGGCTGGTGTCCCTGCTGCCCGGTTTGGAGGATTCGGAGCCTGGATTCAGGCTGCCCTGCAGGCCAGTGAGCAGGCTCTGAGGCAGCGACACTGGGAGCTGGTAGGGGTTGAAGCGGAGCCGGGGACGTGACGCGTTCAGGAAGGGGTTCCTGGAGAGGGGGTTAGAGGTGCTGGTGGCTGGGAGGGCTGAGGCCGAGGCCGCAGCAGCAGCCGCCGCCATGTAGGTGTAGGGATATGGGAACAGACCGCCAAACGGAGGCATGGGGATGCCCTGGAATATGCAAGAGGAAAGACCATGAGTTACAGTTACACATCACTATTTCCAGTCAAGCTGTCAAATAATCAAAGCACTGATACATTTCTTCCAACACACAAACAGCAACCAAACTGGTCAATTTCTTCAGATTTTTAAAAAACAGATTTTGTAAATTATGAAAGTAAAAGCAACAAATGTTTATTTTGGGAGTAAAAATCTTTTTACAAATAGTTTACTCCACAGAAGCTGAACATGTTCAAGGCAATAGTTTGATGACTGTTTTTATCATTAAATGTGTGTGCTAATACGTTCAAAAAGTCCCACTTGCTTGCATGCAGCAAATACATGACATGTTGCATCTCTGATCATGCATTCAGTACTAAATATAAGACGGCTCTGATTGCACCGTCTACACTCTCAACCCAAAGCTCCAACTTTCCTGTCGTGCTGACATCAGCTCAGTCCTGCAAGTGTACAGACGAACTAAATAATGTTGTGAATGGAGGCCCTTCCTTACCTGAGAGGCGAGCATGTGCTGAGACAGATGGAAGGGGAAGGGGTTGGGGCTTCCTCCCGTGCCCTGAGTGGAGAGGCCATTTTCCAAACCACTTGCAGATACAGAGGCCAATAGATGCCCCATGCCCATAGCAGAAAAGGCTCCAGGGGCCATGGCAAACTGCCCGGGGTGAAACAACAGTGGTGATCCGGCGCCCAGAGGGTTAAAGAACTGCTGACTGTGCAGGCCAGACAGAGCCAGACTTTGTAAGTGGGCTGGGCTGAAGTGTGAGGGGCTCTCGGTCTGAACCATGAGAGGGGAGAAGGTCTCCTTAGTGGCACTAATGCCTCCGGCCTCCAAGTCCTTTGTCAACACGTCCTTGGTGTCCTTCCTGTGCCTGCTCGCCGCTTTGTCCTTCTCAAGGTTCCTTATACTGAATAAGGAGTCATCCTTCTTTTCTGTTATAGGCCTGTCCCTCATGCGCTCCTCACACCTGGAGCTGTAGGGGGACACAGGTTCAGGTCCCGGGCTGTTGGAGCCAGTGCAGCGCTCGTCGTGCTGCTCCAGCTCCTGCTCGCTGTCAGTGCACGTTTTCTCATCTAAAATACAGGAATCACATTGGGAAAAAAGAGAGGTGTAAGCAGAGCGTCGAGCCATCCCCAGCTTGTGTTGTCGTTCTACTGATATTTATGTTGCAATATAAGCCAGCCTGCACATATCAGACCAAATGTAAATTTAGTTTTTCAGAGCAACATAAAATGGCCTTTGTATTAATTGTGTAAAGCGTTTGAGTGTGCACACATCAAGACATTTGAATTAAAAGCATGGCCCATTAACAAATACTTTAGCCAGTATTGTCAAATAAATTCTTTGGATATATTAAGGGGAAAAACAATAGGTTGGGACCAAATAAAAACCAAAACCAGACAACATTTACTTTTAGAATAATTGGAAGTCAAATGTCGTTTAAAGAGACCACCTACTATCCCTCCTTTTCTTCCTCGTCACCGTAAGCGTTTCACACATTGTATGATCTCAATTACAACATTTCAATCGAAATATGATTTAGCACATTTTTGTCAAAGTTTAAATACATTTGACTGTTTACATTAACTCTTCTCATTTAGCTGCCATGCTTCATACAATTATTGTAAATAAAACAAGTCCTGTTTATTGGAATTTCATGAAATAAAGCAGGTACAATGGGTGATCTTATTTGGCCTGTACTCAATTGGTTGACAGGTGTCTAGTGGTGAGAGTTTTTAAATATTCAAACAGGTTCCAAATAAACATTTCTTTGAGGTATCCCATTGTTATGGGTGGACGTGAATGCGTCTAAACTCACGCAATAACACATTCCCGCACAGAAAATTAAAAAACGTATTTTTCTGCACCCCAATTATTTATTTTCCTCACGTTACAGATTAATTTCTTCCACCAGGTTACAGACGTATTTTAGCCATTTTAACAACATTTAAATTATGCTACTGAATTAAAATTCGTAGTTGTTTTAGGTGATTACAAAAACACATCACAGCCGTTAAAGGCTTTAACCATCGTTGAAATACCGGCTCATATACGGGCCGAAGGAAACAACAACAACGTGGCTCACCTCGACTGGACCTGCTGAACCTCAGCGGGCTGGTATCGGCTCCCAGCGGGGAGTGGACGGCGTCCCTGCTGGTCGGAGGCTCACTGGATGAGTCGTCCGAGTCCGCGCCATCCCGGTCCACCTTGCACTGGTCCTCAAACATCCGCAGCGATGGCATGGTCAGCTGTTTCCTGTCAATTAACAACGATAATAATAATACTCATGAATGGTGGTTTGGGAGCTGTGCCACCATGACCTTGGGCACACACACACACACACACACACACACACACACACACACACACACACACACACACACACACACACACACACACACACACACATGAACAGGTGTTGCGGCAGTTACCTTTTCTCTCTCCTCCCGTTCCCCGTGTCTCTAAATCCTTTGGCAAAAGGGTTGTTGTCAATCTTCAGCTGCGTTATCTGTCAAAAATACAGAGTGAGAATAGATGTTGGAGGAATGGAACCAGAATTACAACAGTCCTGTGAGAGCACGGTGTCCTCGCTGCCCATATGTGGGACAGCAACGTGTTAGAAAGCAGCGTGTTGGACAGTAGCCACGGCAGGCCTCGGATTTGCATTATTAATAAAAGCGTAATGATGGGGTGTTATTCTCATAGGCCCCTGGAGAGAAATTCTGCCACGAAATATTCCTCTATGGGGCCACACAAGCCTCCGTTCCCCCAGAAAAAGAGGCAGGGGGAACAACACGTGAACAGATGACTATTATATCAATAATTAATAATGCGGTTAGGATCACTGCGATATGTCCTGATGTGGAAGCGGCCGGTGTGGCTCAAAATAGTGGCGCGTGGTACGGCTCTTGCGGGAGCGTCTTCGCTCCTGAAGGCCCCGTGGCTCTTGAACGAGACGCTTTAGGCGTTTGCAGTTTGAGCAGCGAGTGTCTTCTCCACTGTGACTGCGCGGTGACCAGCCTTTTAACTGCCCTCGAATCGATGATGAGTCTTTGCCATAAACTTGTACAAGACCCCCCCACCCCCACACACACACACAAGCTCCAATTAGCTTCATGGAGGAGGATAACGAGTCAACAAAAGAGGCTAATAATACCGTCTAATATGGGCTACACATATTCAAACCTCAATTAAAATGTGCTGGGTTTTTAAATGCTCGAACAGTATGGCTGTATTAAATCCCCCAAAATGGAAGGTGCTATTGTCATTCTTTGAAAATGCGAAAATGAAAATAAAGAGAGAGCGCATGTCTGCCATGTTTGCTGCTGCATTACAAACACAATACACTCTCCACATTTAATCGCCTAATTGATATACTTCAGCTCAGGGTAATGGCCAATGTATAGCCCATTAATAGCAGGTACAATACATTGACAGACATATCTGCTACACCCACGAGTCCAGGCGAAATAAATAAATAACGAAATCAAGTGGGCCATGGGAGTCCTCTGCAGGGAAATTAGGCGACCTAGAAAATCAGATTAAGTCTTCGGGGGTTGGCGGTGGGGGGAGGGGACGCATGTAGGACAATTATTATGCAAAGTACAGCAGCCATATTAGAGGCAGTCGGTTGAGTGTGAACAGTGACTCACCTTGTCGTTCTGGTAGGCCGTCACCGCCACGAATTCGGTCTCCGGGAAGACGTAGGTCCTGAAGGTGCTGTAGGGGAGCTTCAGGATGTCGTTGGCCCGCACTATGTGGAACCGGGGCTGGTACTTGTGCATAGAGTTCAGGATGGTCTGGACCAACACACACCAAAAGACACAGCGTTGACGTGAATATGGGTGTATTGTATGCCTCCTCGATGTGTTTCTCTCCATTCAAACTCCACACAGAACACCGCGGATCATTCAGCGCATTGTTACCGATGCGTTATAATTACTGAGGGAGCAGACGTGTCTGTAATTAGTGCGGGCTAAGGGACAATCCTGAGCAGGCCACACGTGCCGACATGATGGTTCAGAATTACGGCACAAAACAAAGTGATTTGATCCCGTTTATCGGAACAGAAGCTCCACCTTTCTCTCTCTTTGGTTTCAGATTGACCACAAACAGTAAAGCCACTTTCTTTATTTTTTTTTTACACACAGGGCACTATAGAATAAACATGCGTTTTAAGGTAAAACATATTTTTTAAATCATCCCCCCCACTCATAAAGAAAAGCAGACACAGAGCAGCATTCAAATGCAATACCGTGTTAATTCCAGATAAAGATAAGCATATTGAGATACCATACGAACCTTACACCTTAAAGATCACGTATAATGCGCATATAGGCTGCACGTGCAAACAAGACCATTACTCGTGATTAGAACTCCTGCCTTCAAGCGATTGCAAATGATTTAGAGTAGACTGACATGTAAATGCTGAATTTGTTTCCAGTCGGAAGCTGCACTCTGCCAGTCGGAAGGCGTTTCTCAGACATTTGTAATTTGCTCCTGTCGCTCCTTTTTGGGGGGGGGGGGGGGATACTATACTGGGGGTAACCCGGTAAAATAACGTGTAATACGTGGTAAACTATGGGGTCATATTTAGGATAAAACACACAACAACAACCTAATAGTATCTATGGCATTACATAGCCTACTATACCATACCATACTATACTGTACACTATACTGTACATTCACGCTCATTTCACGTCATTTATCTGTGACCCCAGCCTGGCAAACACTCAGTTTAAATGTACTGGTGTTTTTATTTTTTATTACAAATACATGCCGGATTAAAATGAAAAACACAAAGGGCCAGGGCACAATGCAGCCGTGGTTGAGGCCACGAGCAGCTGCAGAGAGACGGCCCATGACTACATGCAGGGGAGAAACGCAGGCTGATACGATCCCGAATCTGGAGAGCTGCAACGAAACATAAGCTCTGAGTATGTCAGCGGCAGAGGGAACTCAAGTGGTGACAAACTGGCAACAGCTTTGGACGTAAAGGCGTCCAACAACATAAATGTGGGCTGACTCATCTTTAAACGCAGTCTATTCTCTGATATTATTTGTGTAACGTTCTGATTCTATATTTCGTAGAAAAGCTCCGCGCACTTTTATTCATTTTCCTTCACAATTTCCCTGCAGTAGTTTTCATTTGCATTCAGCACATGCTTTTATGTATTTCCTTTCCCCCTGGCCGTGTCTTGCTATTATTGCGCTGCTGCAACGACCCACTTTCCCCATATGCTTCATACAAATTTAATCTGATTTTAAAAACACCTAAAAACACCCTGTCTGTTCAAACAGCAAACACCTCATGCACAAAAAATGTCTCTGTTCAGGCGAGAAAAAAAACTCCCACTACTTACAAATCCGTGTTTGTCTGAAATGTTGTTGGTCAACTTGAGTTTATGGAAAGCAACAGGCTTCGCCATCCACTGCTCGCCGGTGGCCGGGCTGTCCGGGTGGATATACATCCGCTTGGGCATCTCCGGGTCGGCCTTGCCCGCCACCATCCAGCGGGAGTTGTGGAACTTGTAGCGGCAGTCGTCCGCCGCCACGATGTCCATCAGCAGGATGTATTTAGCCTTTTTATCGAGTCCGTTTATTCGCACTTTGAACGGAGGGAACATCCTCCTGCAGAGGAAAAACACACAGGGAGTCAACACGCCTCTCCGACAAGAGGAACTATTGTATTTATTATTCCCCAGCAAAACTATAGTGTGTGTGTGTGTGTGTGTGAGGGGAGGGGGTCTCTGCCTGTCTGTCCGCCTGTGTGTATGCATGTGCGTGTTGTCCAAAGCCCACACTACAAATCTGAGCAGTATATTTGTGACCACATCACTTCACGTCCCCGCTTTTTGAAGCGACAGCCTGTTTATGAAATCCAGAAGCGCTGCTGTCTCAACACAATGCAGTTTGGGAGATAAAACCTGACGAAATCCCATGACACATTTCCCCCAAAATATCCCAAATACGTCCTTTGATCAGCCTTGAAATATATTGTAAATATTTATAAATATAGTTTTAAATAATTCACTAATTAAAAAAATGAAGCCAGTTTAAATCCTAAATATAAACATGCAGTTATGGGGCTGGAACTCCATTTAAAACAATATATTCAGTGTGTAATGCGAGGTAAACATGGCATGTTCTTGCAGTATCTTCTATTGCTTTTTATCATATTTGTATTAATTGTTGAACAGGATAATAATTGGTTGGGAATTAAAAACCGAATATAAAGGCCTGACACACGCACCATTTAACAACGTGAATAAATTACTTTTTTCAGCTTGACTCATTCTTGACTCATTAGTAAAGATAAACTGCCTATTACAAAAAAAGAAGGAAATAATGTAGTCTCGGTATAGCCATATGAAGTCTTACCTTCCGGACTTGGTAATAACCATCTCCGTCCCGACTTTATGGAATTGGTCCCAAAGATCCTTGGCTTCCAGTGTTACTTTGGGGTCGTCGTCCACTTCCTCCTCGGGCTCCAGGCTCTTCATGCTGCGGAGATGAACCGCCTGGTGGTGGCTTAGGGCCGGGTGGAGCACAACCTCCGCCGCCCCGGCCAGGCCGTGGTCCGAAATGGGCTTGGTGAGCGCCCCGGGAGGCAGGCTGAGCGCAGGGAAGAAGGAAGGCTGGGCGGCCGCTAGAAAGGCGGACATGGGGAAGTCGGTCGGCCGGTGTGCGTGGAAAGGGTGATAAGCCATTGCAGTCCCTGTGAAAACTGGATCTCTCATCGGTGCATCCACAAAAACCGAAGTGAAATAATGGATATTTTAGTGGTAATTCCCCCCAACCCAGAGCCAGAGTAGGTCCGCGCTTCGCGAGCAGTTAATTTCTGTGGAGCGGTGCTGACGAGCACGGGGCTTTGTCAAACACACCGCGCGTTATCAGGCTGAAGAAAAAAATAGCCGAGAGTTGCTGTTGATGTGCTTGTTCCTTCGGCTCCTCCGCCGAGTCCCTCAGTAGGAGCGGTGTGTGAAGAGAGAGCCCGGCTGCGCTGTGTGCCTCTCAGAGAAATAAGCTGTTCCTCTGCTTCAGTCATCCCACACTGACTGGAGAGATGTGGCCCCGTTCACTGCAGATCTGTGACTATCTCACATGTCCTTCCTGCCTCCATCCCCAACACTAATGAACCAAGCCCCTTTGATTGCTGATTTTACGCTTTCTGGACCAATTGTGGGCCCCTATAGGCGTGGTTCTGACAGCTCCGGTCAGATTCTAGGAGAGGAGGGAGGGGAACAAGAAGGTGTCGGAAGCATTAGCAGTATGAAAACATGTCAACAGAATAAAATATTAACCAATGACAGGAAAGATCGGGAAATCCCACCCCCATTTCCAAGCCAAACACCGGGTCAGCCCTCAGTTCTTGGCCGGTGGAGGCATCGTCTCTCTCGGCTTGCGTTTTTACAACGTCGCCTCCGGAGAAACCAGCCCATCCACAGAGTCACTGTTGAAATACTCACCTCAATACAGAGGAACAGCTCCAGTCCTCCACGTTTACCACTGTCTTTTAGAACAACTCACTACAGTAGGCTCAATCCACGACTCGCAGCTCATGTTCTGCATTCCGGAGAGATTTATTCCAAAGAGCCGCTGCTCTCTCGATCGCTCTCTATAATAACAGCCTTGCACTTATTCCGTGTTATCGGCTGTTTTGACGCTTATAGGCTGGATTTGCCTCACACTAGCCCAGGCTATCCGTGTTAGCTGCGTGTACACTGACTTCAGCCTCATACAGCCCGGCTTCCGCGGGCGAGAGACATTTATCTGTGCGTTCGTCCTGATCGAGCTGACGGGAAGGCAGCGACGGTCGCAGCGGCGGCGGCGCAATAAAAGAGACGAGGCTGGAAAAGACAAACCCAGATGCTGCGCGGAGGAAAAGAGGAAACCAGATGAACGATAATGAGTGAATTTTAAGAGAAATATCAGAGAGAAGGAAAAGCGGTGAGTGCTCACTTCGATACAAACTCTTCCTTGTTTAGATGCAAATAAAGTTACATTATTTGGAGACTCTGGCATTGTTGGATTTTTATTTTTTAAATAAGGTTCAATGTTTTTGTCAGTGTCCGTTATTATCACTAATGTTACGCTGTTGTTGGACGTCGTGGGGATTTTTTTTTTGTGTCGAAACAATCGCCAGCAATGAGATGATTTAGTGCTCAGTCTCAGAGCTGAGAGCAGGCCGTGGCAGCGTGTAATCTCGGACAGGTTGTATTTTGTCAAACCAAGGACAGTGCGAGACTCCGGGAGCCACGGGGGCCACGGGGGCCCCCACCCGCCTCCCTGCACTCCGCTCTGCTGAGCTCCTTTAGAGGAAATCCAGCGCCGCAGCTCTTGATTAACTTGGACTCAGTTTGTTAAAGAGCCGCTCGGCGCCAGTCGGCTGATGCGCCACAATAAGAACAATCTCTTGTCTCTTTATATTTACCCTGAAGTCGTGCATGCGCGAGCCCCTCCGGCCCCCCTCAGCAGCCTCACTGCGGCTCCGCTCCACTTTTCTGCCTCGGTCATGGCTCGGTGTCAGATGTGAATTTAAAAAATATATATTTTTGGAGAAACAGCTGCTCCGTGTTGCGGGGCACAGGCGTCACTTCGACCAAAACTGGAACAAAAAGTGAGCATCCCTCTGAACGAGACTGCCACAGACAACTGCGGATTTCCTATGAACCCTTGGAACTTATCGTCTCGGCGGCTTCCGCCGAGACGACGCTTAGATATGTTGTGAATATTATATTCATTATTACTACACACTATTCATCCGACAATCACATGAAGATAAAATGTGCTAAACAAAACTGTTAATGCGAAGACAACAATGCAACTCCAGGAAGCTTCAGCGGCCTGCACGTGTGCGTCAGATACATCGTGTTATGTGATTTAGCAGCATGCAGTGTTTGCACATCTCCGCTATGTTACACACTTGTTGCTCGGTTTCCATCCGATTAATACGGCCCGCTTAAAAGGTCAGCAGGCCTGACAGCAGCAGCTCTATACCCGAATGCTAAAAAGCTGAAACCCAAACGGTTTCTACAAGCCCATCAGATCAGACACAAGCCCCCGGAGCACCAACTATTCCACACAGCGGAGTCAGTGTCCACTGGCAATGTGAAAAATATGTGTATTCTAACAGTTGGAAATAAATGCCATAATAACTGCTATAATTTGGCCGGACAGCTGACTTGTTTGGATGCTGCACCTTCAGATGTATGCAATGACAGAAGAGACGTAGTGCCGTGGGAGCGGCGCAGTTTGTCGTTGTGTGGAAGCTCAACTGAGCTTTGGAAAAGAAAAAAAAGATCAGCAACATATGGAGGTGGATAACGGGTTTTCTGCCGGAATACTCAACTGGATAATTGTATCAACAATGCTTTCGCAAATTGGTCACCATTTATTTGTTCTGTTCCGTCAACGGTACAGAAATCTCCATTACGCACGATTTAAAAGTCATTAAGTCAAGGGAGGAGTGCTCCAAGCTGCTGCTCGATCTACATAGGGGCGCTGTGCCGACAGATTATCACATTCTCTGTGTTGGGGATTAATTAAAGCAGACAGTGAATTTGTTCCTCAGACTTGTTCTTTGGGAATGCGTGTGTGTGTCCTGCGTGTCAGATGGGCATGTGAAACAATCATCGTGAATTGTACAAAATGCGCAGAATGTGGAGGAACATAATAACAGGCGCATATTATTAAACGTTGATCCCAAATGTTGTCCCACGTTTACATAATTTATGATTTTGACAAAACCAGAAATGTGTCAAAAGGTTAGAGGCTTCAGTTTGATATATTTGATGCAACCTGTCGGTCTCCCTGCTATCTGGGGCTGTGGGCCTATTTCAAGTGAATGCAATGCTTGCATGGCTCTTTCCACACAGTAGGAAGTTGACTCAAGCTTTTCTGTGTCCTTGATCCGTCCGCTCAATACAATGCAGTGCAGCAGATGTGAAAATGTGCGTAAAACGTCTTCCGTCCCGGTGATTTGGCCCATGTGTCAACGATAAAGGCCAAAGACGCTCTAATTACAACATAACGGAGCAGTTTTGCGCCATATTCGTCTATAATCGAGTATTGTTATTTTCTTCCTCCCTCCGACATTGTTCCTTTCTTCATTTTATCTCTCCATCTTCTCCTCCCATCTTCCTGCATCATCTCTCCGGCTATATTTAGCGGCTAGACTGAGGCCTTGGCGCCAGACCGTTTAAGACCTGTCAAAGTCCCTCATATTTCCCCTTGTCACATGGAAACCCGGCGACCAGCGGCCCTCTCCTCCTCCTCATTTCGTCTTCTTTTTCTTCTTCTTCTTCTTCTCCTTCTCCTCTCTCATCTTCATCGTACCAGCCCTCCTCCTCTTCCTCCTCTCCTTCATCTCCTCCACTTCCGCCTGCAGCTCCTCTGGTTCACTCTGCTAAATGACACATATCATTTCTCACTTGTAAAGCAGTGTTTCCTCAACCACACACACACACACACACACACACACACACACACACACACACACACACACACACACACACGCACACACACACCCACACACACACACACACACACACACAATATCATATTATTTGGAACAATACAATGAAAACTAAGCCTTTCGGGACAAACGTATTACCTGATGCATCCCAGCTCTTCCATAAAACAAACATGTTTTTACTGGACATGACTTCATGACAAACTCAATCATGAACTACAACCACTCATATCCAGCTACCTTCCAGCCCCTGAGCTTATTTTAACCTCATATTCTGACAGTCTAGTTCTGAGCTGCGGCCTGCAGCCACAGTGTTATGGGGGCTGTGTGTGACTGACAGGTAGAAGCCAGGTGGGGGCGCTATAGTGACCCAGGGGAGCCAGAGAGGAGTGACAGAGATGTCACATCCACAGGCGTTACAGCAGCCAACACGTGATGTTATAGACACTCACACAGAGTTGACTGATCAGGTTTAGTTCCAGAAAGAAAGCTTTGATTTGATTTACTCTTCAACTCTTTACAATGCAGTGCTTTAATACACTCTCTAATTATTTTACCATTATATTTTTAATTATAGTGAAATTGTGCCTTATAGGTTATTGTGCTAAGGAGACTCGGGGTAAATCAGAATGGAAGCAAAATCTGCACGGCCACAGGTGAATACGTGCATGGCGCTCGGCCGAAATCTGCGCACGCGTATATCTCCAGCGATAATAGGTGCCAAACGCGATCAGTGGATGTGATGCGTGCCACCAAATAAATCACAAAGACATTACGTTCTGTCATTACTCCCTCAAATATTCCCTGCAGCATTAATAGAAACATCTGTTGTCAGTTGCTGGTTGCTGGAGGTGACTTTCCCGTTGTGCCTTTGAGCAGAAAGTGCCACGAGCTCCTCTGAAAGCACCAATAGAAGCATTAGAGTATTTTCTTTTTTTTCTGTAGGTGCCGCACATTTAGATAAAATCAAAACAAATCGATCCCATTGAGTCATCTTGTTAAAATACCTGTTCCGCAAACATGCAGTCATGACTGGAAACTGCCTTTTTTAAATGTTGTGGGTCCCCGAAACATGATAAAGAGACAAAAAACATATTTCTTCTAAAACAAAAAGGCCTCTGCACAGTCGACTTTCTTTTAAAAGAGATTTAAATGTTTAGATTAAGAAAATAGAATGTTTTGTATTCCACCACCTCTCAGTAAATACATTTATTTGAGGGATATTATTACTGATTCGCAAAAACCCTTTAATTTAAAAAACAGATTAAAAGTATTTGATCAAACCGAGCGGTAAAAAGGATCGGCATTCTGTGCATTTGGTTCGTTCGCGCCTTCAAATGAAAGCGAGGGATTACACTTGTAAAACTTGTATGTTTGTGTTTATTTCAGGAGAAGCTCTCAACGTATTCCTAGGCATGAAATAATATTAAAATAATATTAAAAGCATCGGCTTATATCATCCGCGGACATTCTTTTTTTTACTCCTCCATTTTCGTTGAGGCACTTTTTTTAAAACAGCAAAATAATCTCCTGTGTTTGCAGAAGTGTTGACAGTGTGGAGAAATTGAATTAGAAGCTGCAGCGCTGGGAACGTTGAAGCAGGAGCGCAGCGGAGGGGCAGGAAGGATACCTGCAGGCCGGAGGGAGAGGCTCTCTGCTGTCACACAACACGGACAATCAGAAAGCTGCTACAATGTCAGACACAATCTAAACACAACCTCTCATCAAGGCTAAATACACATGAGGTAACGTCTCAGTTTCAATTTCATACGTCATATTTTAGTGTTTGATTATTGTCACCATGTTTCACAACATTTGTAATTCTAAACGCTGAGAACTGAAATTGCTTTCAAAAGTGAATGTTTTGACACGTTTCAAATTAAATTGCCATTAAAAGTGACTGAAACATTGACGATTATAATCTAATTATTTCTGAACACGACATGAGCATCTGCAAATGTGTCATCATGTCATATAACTCCGTCGCAGTCAGTCAAGTGAGTTGAATAGATGAATGGAGTCAGAGAATGGAAACTGATTCATGTGTTTCTTTAAGGGTAAATATGGTGGATGAAACTGAAGCTCATCCAGAAAATATCCTGCTCATGTTCCTGATTCAAATCTCTTCTCCTTCCAACCTGACAGCAGCCGGCTGAGCGCAGATCAGCGAGCACATCTCCGGCATTGTCTTGGACATTTTACACTGTACAGGTCCTGACACACTGATGGTGAGTTGTAGTGGGAACAAAGCTGTCTCTGTGGTTTACAGACCTCCTGGAGGAGACTACAGGAGGTGAGAAAAAAGGCAAATAATGAAATGAACCTGATGTGAGTAAAGTCTGTAAAGGAACCATGTTTGTAATTGAATGACAGTTCAATGATTGAACTCTTCCTTGACAGTTATACGTTGATCTAGATGCAGTCTGGTTGCAGGTTTAGGATCCATGACATGGATCTAGAAATGGCCTTGGTCCTTGTGTCAATGTATACGTTTTCTGCAGCAGCTGATCACCTTTAACATGAGATCATCAACTCATCATCAAAATCATGTGTCTCTCTCAATTAGACAGCAATTATTCTAAATAATTTATTTCTCTCAGGTTCCTCAGAAAAATGTAATATTATTTATAGCACTCAAAATGAACTTGAGTGGACAACATGTGTTTACAATTCACCACATGTATTAATACTTTTTTGATCAAATGTGTTCGCGGTCCAGGCCATGCTAACCAAACAAAGACCTGGAGCACCGTGTTTCAGTTTCTCCATCACAGGGCCGACTGAGTTGTTTCAGGATTTAATGTGAAGACGGTGAAGGTAAAACATGCAGGAATCGTCTCAGGTACGTCCCACAGTGAATGGGTGGCAGAGAACGACTCAAAGTGCCTGTTGCGGTTGAGCTGCAAAAGAAGCCATTTTTGTCTGTCTTGATCTTTATTTTCGTAATTTTGGCAACCGAAGTGACTTTGACTTTGAAAATGACAATGATAAAACAATTATGGGCTGCTCAATTACACAAATATCTCCAAAATGAATTTGTAGTCATTTGCACATATAAGAGGAACATCATATATAATAGATTTAAATCTACATTTTAGCATCCATCAAAAGGTAGTTGAAGGTTTCTTTGGAAAGTTTTTCCATATCCGATGTTGCATGTTGTACAATTTTTTATATTGGGCTATATAAATCAAATTTAGATTAAATTTGAATTCCAATCGATATTTTACATCCCAATTTCTAAATCCTCTTTGCAGAAGTGGACTTCACAACACAATTTCCTAGAGACCGATTAGATAATGCCTGCTCCTATACCATCAACAGATTTTCCAGAGTTGCGCAATTCACTAAAATACATACAATAAATCCTCAAGTATATAGTAAATTACGCCCTATTCTGGATTGTAAAAATTAAATCATATTTAGAATATGTTTTAATTACATGATTTGTGATTACTGGCCACATGCATGATTTTTATGGTTAACGTTTCAAACAAATCTAAAGTGACATGTTGGAAGCAGGGACATATGAAACAAAGTTTGTTTTTCAAAATTGTATTTATTTATTACAGCCCAGTCATAACCATGTCATAACCAAATATAATTTGCTGAAAGAAACAAAAATAACTGCTACAAGCGATGTTCCTGCTAATTTGCATTTGGATGTATTTGCACTGCTGGTCTCAGCAGACAGGACATATTGGTCATGTTGTGAATGGAGGCCACAGTTTGGATATGGTTAGCAAGCAGCACAGTTATATGCATCAACATCAACTGTTGGCTTTAAAAAACAGCAGATAAGATTATTCCCTCAGGTCCAGAAGCACAGGGAGACATTTCTGTTGCTTTCAAGAGAAGTAGCTAGCAGGAGGTCTGGAGAGTTACTTTATCTCGTAAAGTCTTTAAATGGGAAAAGACGGATGATGGTAAATTTGCTCCAACTAGGCTACACTTGAAATGAACGATTGTCAATGATAATTTAGAAACTGTTAACATGGAGTCCGTCGTCTTTTAGCAAAGTAAATGTGAACGGAGCCTGCTATCATTCAACATTGTGTATGCTAAACTGCTAGCCAGTGTTTGCAATACGTGTTAGCATGCTTTGTTCCAATCAGATGTTCCCAGTTAAATGCTCATGCTAACCAAGCTAATGCTTTGTAGTGACCCCATGCTAGCTCAGGAGAATCAGTGTGACTATCTAGTACTGTTTTGTACTCGATTAGCCATCGATGATTGATACGCGTTCACTTTGCTTTCGTGTTCAAAGTTCACAAGTTGGGACTCAACATCAGTGGGTTCCACCGCACATCTCTAAGCAGAATGTTGAATATAACATGGGGACTTCAAAGGTCACGCCATTTACATTTCAGGGAGCTGATTCTCTCATCCAGAGCAACTTGAATGATTCTCTTATCCAGAGCAACTTGAATGATTCTCTTATCCAGAGCAACTTGAATGATTCTCTTATCCAGAGCAACTTGAATGATTCTCTTATCCAGAGCAACTTGAATGATTCTCTTATCCAGAGCAACTTCAATGATTCTCTTATCCAGAG
Source organism: Melanostigma gelatinosum (assembly GCF_949748355.1). NCBI lineage: Eukaryota > Metazoa > Chordata > Actinopteri > Perciformes > Zoarcidae > Melanostigma > Melanostigma gelatinosum. The sequence continues at coordinate 26,347,528 of NC_136640.1, forward strand.
CAACTTGAATGCTTCTCTTATACAGAGCAACTTGAATGCTTCTCTTATCCAGAGCAACTTCAATGATTCTCTTATCCAGAGCAACTTCAATGCTTCTCTTATCCAGAGCAACTTCAATGATTCTCTTATCCAGAGCAACTTCAATGATTTTCTTATCCAGAGCAACTTCAATGATTCTCTTATCCAGAGCAACTTGAATCAACGAGGAGGGATTTACTGTTTTGCAAAGGACACATCTTTCTGAATGACTGCTGCATTACACTGTTACATGTCAAAGCTCACTATTTTTAAATTTCTTCTTGAAATGAGTATATAGCTTAATGTGCCCAGAATCATTACAATGTCTTGTTACAAATTCATTTTGAACTGACCTTATGCATATCAGTTTTCAGGATTTTAGTGCATTATCCTTGTCAATGACCATATTGTTATTCATCATGTTTTCTTCAAAGTTTAAAAAGTTACCCTGGTGATAAAACATTGTAAAGTGTTTGTTAGAAAGTGTTTGAATTAAATAAAAAGTTTCCCATAAAAAGCTGCAGTTTGTCTCTTGTTGCATAATGCCGAGCTTTCCTCAGGATGGAGTAACAGAGAAACAGCTTGAGCCCATTTCTACTTTATTCATAAATACATCTTCAATAAAAACATTTTGTAATGGTTCACTTTGCATGCATTCTGTTGTTTTACTTACACTGTAAATGATTACATTTTTGTCTGCAAACGTTTGTTGGTCATCTCTTCAAGCTTGCAGATGTTCCATATAGCTGCAAGGACCTCTTTTTCATGTCATGGCCAGTAGTTTATGAACACATCGATGAGATGAAATAAAGCGTACAAGAAATAATTCAATGCTAATTTCATTTAATTTGCTTCTTCTTTTAAAATTCTTATCTGAGTTTTGGGATTTGAAGTTTTGTGCTGATTAGCAGAGAAACAAACATGGCCTCTCGTTTCTCAGAACAAAGAGCCAGAGCCGATCAGAAAAAGTCCCTTTAACAGCACTTTACTGCCTGTTAAAAAATATGGTACTAATTACCAGTGGTACTTTGTGCTGATGGTCACCGCCGTGGTTGAAATCTGAACGGCACAATTAGGAGCAATCAGAGTGAGAAAAAAGACAGACAGTTACATTTCCTTGTGTTCTATTATGGTTTTATTTTCTTGCATGACTGCTGGGAAAAGTCAAGTAAGTATTTTACAAATGAAATCGTACTGTCAACAACAAGCATTTGCTCTGAATTAAACCGCGTAGATGCATACCCTCATTCAGTGAAAGAGCAACAACAGGCCATCGGGGCCTGCAGCCAGTCCAACAACACACATGAGCGATTGTACATTATTATTTTTATCATTGACAATTCTTTGTAATGTGTCTCTGTAAATAGTGCATTTCACTTTTTACCAAGACAAACATTTTGCTTTGGACAAACTAACAGGCGAAGTGTGTTGAACAAAGGAATTTCTGATTATGAAAGTCAATCTTCTTTGCTTGAGGCAAAGCTAGTACATTTAAGTATAATGCATTTATTTATTTATCTATAACTAGCGAGAAAAAGATTTTGGTCAAAACTTGCTAATGAAGAAAATACAGCACGACGGCCTCTATTACTCCACTCAATGAAAATGTACTATCTGGAACGGCCGAGTTGGGAAAAATATCGAAATGATGTCAGAAATGTCTCAATTACACGGTAAACATCTAAATGACTTCAGCAACGCAGTGATAGTGTCATCTCATTACTGCATCTTTTGTCAAATGTAATTATATGATAATCAAAGGCATGAGAGGGACAAATTGAATCAAAAACATTTAGGGAGAGGCCAAGAGAGCAGCAACACACACACGGAGGGAAGCGGAGCTGCTACACGTCACTGACTGGAATGAACCTTGGTCTCATGGCTCATTCAGACAATAGGCACACCGTAAAACTTCAAACACACACAAAGAATGACGGCGGCCCGGGCTGAGGAAACATCAGCTGCAGAGAGGAGAGGGCGGCTGGCCTCCAACAACGTCTGTGTCAACTGGCTTCTGATTTACCAGAGCAGCAAGGTTAGAGAGCAGAGATAGAGGTGCTGGGCTGATACTGGCCGGTGATTGAAAATCTGATATTGAAATAAAGGAAGTTCCTCCCTGACCGCTGTATCAAAATACTCTGTGATGAAACTACATTTTATCTGAACTTTAGATTTGGTGAACTGCCCGGCAACACTTAAACCAACTGTTAAGCTTAAAGGAAATTAACTTTTTTCACATTTTTCTCAGTGTTTTCACCCAGATATGAATGCAATTTGAACACTAAATTGTTTAATGAGTTAATGAGTTAGAATTATTGGAAATCTGTACAAACTACAGAAGCATTGGCAGCTTCATAAAAGAAATACAATACTAATGCTGTATGTAGCTGGGAGCACACGCATGTGTGAGCAGCTGCATGAGAAAGTAACAACACAGAACACACTTCAGTGAAAAACAAATCCGTGGCATGATTTGTTTTGCTGTGTGTCAGTGCGATGCTGTGTGGACAGATATGGGGGAGGCAGGCGGGTGGGCCGGGCGGTGCTGGTTCTTCCTGGAGGAGAGGTGGGAGTCTAGGGGAAGTTGGTCGGGAAGAGGCTGAGCGGCTGGCTCTCGTTGGTGGGCAGGGGGGAGCGGTAGCCCTCGAAGTTGCGTGGGATGCTGCCGCTGGTGGAGCCCGAGCTGTTACTGAGGGTCTCGATGCTGCCCTCCCTCTGCAGCTCTGCAGAGAGAGAGAGAGAGAGAGAGAGAGAGAGAGAGAGAGAGAGAGAGAGAGAGAGAGAGAGAGAGAGAGAGAGGGAATGTTGAGTCGGAGTCATCAGGTGATCTGTTTTCAACCACAAGAGCTAAGCTAATCAGACAACACAACTGTGCGGGTCAAATGTCCACATGCACAGTTTGTCTTCTGACACATACTCTGTATCCTTATTCTGCCCTCATCATTCGGGCTGGCTATCAAGCCGAAATACCTTTTCAGTATGAAATTAAATGCATCCATAGCATCAAATATTAAAAAAGTTTGAAGCTCCTTGAATGCCCTTGAATGCTTTCTTAGGTCTTGTTTGCATATTCTAAATTAGTTACCTCCTAATTGAATTAAAAACTTTATCAATTTTGCATTATTTTATTTTGCCATGTTTCTTTCATGGTTGCTTGTGTTAAGACGTCATTAAACACACTTACTATTACTGAATCTATCTCTTGGAAACATCCATCGCAGTTTACTGACTCATTTATTGGCCTAACTGTACATCTGTAATTGTGTTTATGTTCTATATTGTATTATTACCAACTGATATAAACGATGGTGAAAACTATGAAAATAAGATCCAAGTTATAATAAAGCAGAATGATCCTATAACCCACTGTTTCAGCAGCATACATGAAAACATGAAAGCAATTTCAAACATTACAGGAAATAGGAAATGATTTTAAATGACGCAGAGTGTCAAAGTGTGCACAGGACACTAACATTAGCACCATTGTTCAGCATCATCACGACATTGAACATAAAGTAGGAACAAAACAGGAGATCCCTTCTTATTGCATTACCATGAATTACTCATCCGATATGAACTTACATCTGTGTTATATACACCTGTTTAGGCTGGCGTTTGTGTAAAAGTAAACCCATGTCCTAGACCTGCTCTTAAAATATGTTTTACATTTTTATTTAATTTTTATTTAATTTTTATTTTATTCTTTAACATTTTTTATTCACTCTGTGTAGATAATTTATTGACCCTAGGGTCACATTGTGTTTTTTATGCTTTTAAATGTCTGCTCTGTTAAGCACTTTGTGATAGTACTGTCTTTGAAAAGCGCTATATAAATAAAATTCATTCATTCATTCATTCATTCATTCATTCATTCATTATTAGCAGAGGAAGTCCACAGCTGTGGGATTAACCCACAGCATCAGTGGATGAGAGTTATTCTGGGACACCACCAAACTTCTCCTAACACTCTCTGGGGGACAGAGCATTTCTCTGACATGCTCACATTGCTCCACAGCCCTTCAGACCAGACCAGACCAAGTTACTCTGCTGAGGATCTCCGCATAAGGAACCTATTACTGTTATTACATGCTATAAACCATATCCGACGATATATGGACAGAATATCGTGCGCGTAAGTGGCAGCACAGTATTAAGAATGTGATGCATGTAGTGTATTGTATCGTCCATCAGGCCCTTCACTGTCTTTAATCTGCTGCTGCCCGCCTGCTCTGCTGGCAGTGGTCTACGCCCTGTGAGCGTGTGTCAATGTGCATCTGTGAGTATGGCATGTCATCAAGAAAATTGAGAGCAGGAAATTATAACGTGACAACACAGGCGGCAGACTCCGGTTTTAAAAAGGGAAGCCAATACGGAAGTGCCTTAAACTTGTGCTCTTTCCAATGGCCAGCAGGTTGATAAAAAGAGTCTGGTTCTATGAGTCTATGAGAAAATGACCCTAAATCTCACTTCATTTATTCCCTCAGTAAACATTGTAAACATGAGTTTATGGTCTCAATCTCTAGTTTCAAGTCTTCTTCAATACAGCATGATGTTCATTTCGTAAAATAGACGACATAGCGTGGCTTCTACAAAATGTCAAAATGTCAAACTCGAGGCTTCCAATCTGTCGTCCACAAACCAATGGGTGACGTCACAGGGACTGTGGCCACTTGTACAAACTTCACCTTTTTGTCTTTCTGCTTTGAACCTGTCTCCAGAGTTGGTTCAACCAATCAGCTTGTTTGATGTGCAGGTCTGCATGATGCGTTAAGAAGCATAATTCCAGCTGAATGTGCAAAAAACACTGGTAATATTGCGTAGTCTTGCATCAATGTATGGTATCCCGGATGTGCTGATCCTTTGACGCATTGCAAAACAAAAACACAACAACACTACTTGCATTGGTTTAGTAAAAACAACATGGTTTGGCTTTTGTCATGTTACTTAAGTTACGGACGTAAATTAAAATAAGTCTACGTTGACTTTTAGTTTCACATGGGACACAGACAGCGGTTTCCTGGGTGAAAGTCCCGAGTTGGACCGGTGTCGTGGGTCGACATGTGGTTTCAGGCACCGTTAAAATGATGAGATCCATGAGTTTTGGTGGCTTATCAGATGCATAATGGTTTAAAAAAATGTAAGCAAGTATTGTACAACATGAAATATCTTTGACCATTGCCAAATAAAGTAGAAATACGCTGTTCGTGCCACACAGTAAACCAAGAGGAAATGCACCGGTAAATGACC
>NC_136640.1:26357792-26387792 GCF_949748355.1 Melanostigma gelatinosum
ATGTTTTACACATGAGAGCATGTCGACATCGCTGTGTGAGCCCTTGCTCTGCACAATCCTTAGAAAGCTGGCCAGTTGGACGACTGAGTCCACATTAGTGGGGAAAGCTCATTAACATCTACTGGAGATCATCCTGATGGACTGTGAAAAGCCAGGCTTAACACACCCTCCTATGTAAAGGACAGCTCACATTAATGCGGCTGGAGACACTCACACCACATACGGTGTATCAGGATAAATGGCATGTGCAGCGTTCAAATGGAGCCACGTGCTGGATGTTGATACCCATTTCATTTTGTGCACTGCTCAAACACTCGGGTATAGCCTGGATCAAGCTCGATGGATTTTTGTATTGTTCATATTTGCAAGATGATAGGAAACATTTTGATTAAAGGTTAGTGCTGCAGTCCTGAATTCAACAAAACAGATGACATCTACCAAGGAATCACAAAGTCAAAGGGACGCTTTAAGCACCTTTATGAACACACCATCAGTGTCCAGCTCACACACTGGCTAGTCCACAAAGAATGCCGGCCTCATGCTTGAACTCCACAGGGTAAACCCCAGCAAGCAGCTAGTCCCATGAATCATGATACTCAACAGGTTACGTGATTAAGAAACAAATGAAAAAGAAAGTAAGTGATTCATGGGGCTAATTCAGGGCCCTGAGCGGGCACTTTCTCTTTGCCTTCTCTGAGATACACCAGCTCCAAATACACAGCTGACCACAACTTCACAAGGGGCTGCTCATTAGAGTTTTTTACAAGGGGTGCCAACAACAGGCCGGGACACTCCTGACACTCTCTGTGGGCCGCTTTGAATTAGGCCTCGAATGAAAACCTAGTGCTGACCCAGGATTTGACTGGCTACTTACTCAGAGCAGACTGACAGCCGCCTCACCACTGGGCACTGTATGGAACTGCTTTCATAGGCCGACTGCTGCTCTCGGGCCAAAAGAGAGCAACAACCAACCCAGACTGCTCTATGAGCAACATGGACAGCAAATATAGAAAATAATGTAATTCAACTGAATATCTGATCATTTGAGGACTTTCTAAAGGCAAGGACATACAGTTAAAGCAAGGCTAAGGACATAGAGTTAAAGCTAGGGTAAGGACATAGAGTTAAAGCTAGGGTAAGGACATAGAGTTAAAGCTAGGGTAAGGACATAGAGTTAAAGCTAGGGTAAGGACATAGAGTTAAAGCTAGGGTAAGGACATAGAGTTAAAGCTCGGGTAAGGACATAGAGTTAAAGCTAGGGTAAGGACATAGAGTTAAAGCTAGGGTAAGGGGACATAGAGTTAAAGCTCAGGTAAGGACATAGAGTTAAAGCTAGGGTAAGGACATAGAGTTAAAGCTCGTGTAAGGACATAGAGTTAAAGCTAGGGTAAGGGGACATAGAGTTAAAGCTCGGGTAAGGGGACATAGAGTTAAAGCTTGGGTAAGGACATAGAGTTAAAGCTAGGGTAAGGGGACATAGAGTTAAAGCTAGGGTAAGGACATAGAGTTAAAGCTAGGGTAAGGACATAGAGTTAAAGCTAGGGTAAGGACATAGAGTTAAAGCTAGGGTAAGGGGACATAGAGTTAAAGCTCGGGTAAGGGGACATAGAGTTAAAGCTTGGGTAAGGACATAGAGTTAAAGCTAGGGTAAGGACATAGAGTTAAAGCTAGGGTAAGGACATAGAGTTAAAGCTAGGGTAAGGACATAGAGTTAAAGCTAGGGTAAGGACATAGAGTTAAAGCTTGGGTAAGGACATAGAGTTAAAGCTAGGGTAAGGACATAGAGTTAAAGCTAGGGTAAGGACATAGAGTTAAAGCTAGGGTACGGGGACATAGAGTTAAAGCTCAGGTAAGGACATAGAGTTAAAGCTAGGGTAAGGACATAGAGTTAAAGCTCGTGTAAGGACATAGAGTTAAAGCTAGGGTAAGGGGACATAGAGTTAAAGCTCGGGTAAGGGGACATAGAGTTAAAGCTTGGGTAAGGGGACATAGAGTTAAAGCTAGGCTAAGGACATAGAGTTAAAGCTAGGCTAAGGACATAGAGTTAAAGCTAGGCTAAGGACATAGAGTTAAAGCTAGGCTAAGGACATATAGTTAAAGCTAGGCTAAGGACATAGAGTTAAAGCTAGGCTAAGGACATATAGTTAAAGCTAGGCTAAGGACATAGAGTTAAAGCTTGGGTAAGGGGACATAGAGTTAAAGCTAGGCTAAGGACATAGAGTTAAAGCTAGGCTAAGGACATAGAGTTAAAGCTAGGCTAAGGACATAGAGTTAAAGCTAGGCTAAGGACATATAGTTAAAGCTAGGCTAAGGACATAGAGATAAAGCTAGGCTAAGGACAGAGTTATTTTGGGGGAGGCTTGACGGGCTGTCAGTGTTGCTGACTTGGCGACTTTCTCACTAGATTTTGTGACTTTTGAAGCTAGTGCTGCTAGCTACCTTCAGTCCAGAAGAGTTGACAAGACTGGGCTGGGTTTTTCAGTTGGATAACTATTAAAATCTGACATACTCTCGTAGATTTAGCTTCTATGGCCAATATTTCGGGGGTTCCATTGTAACCAGTGGATGTCGGGACCATCAATCTGGTTAGTGACTTGAGAAAAGAGAATGGAGTTGGAGTTGAGAGACAACGTCTACGACGGTATTGTTCCACAAGTAGCCAGTTTACAAGCTAATAAAAAGCTAAATGATTGCAGACGATAGCCAATGAGGTCCCAGATTGCATTTTGAGCTCTGCTTTCAAACTCTTTTGTTCTCTACACGGACTGTTTACCTGCATGTAACCAAAGCTTGCTCAAATGAGATTGGTCAATATTACTCGGACTACAAAAGGACTACAAACAAACTACAAACAGAGACCAGAAGACTCCCCATACCAGAATCCTGTCCCGTGGCAAATGTTATTGTTATCTAGATCAGTGATTTTCAACCGGTGTGCCGCGGCACACTAGTGTGCCGCGAGAGATCGTCAGGTGTGCCGTGGGAAATTTTCTAATATCACCTAATTAACCATTGTCGGGTGTCTGTGCTGTAATAAAGTGTCGCAGATAATGTAATACTCTTCTATGGCAGTGGGTGGCAGCAGAGGGATTTAAATACCTGTAAAGACAATAGAGTTAGTGCTGCGCGACACGTGACAGTGACAGTTTGGGATCAAAGCAAGACGAGCAAGTGACAGTGATGAAAAAAAAAAAAAAAAAAGGTGACAGTGATGGAGAAGTTTTTGAGAAGGGAAAATGCAAATGCCGAACAGGGCCCTGGACAAAATTCTGACCCAGATGAAGGCCCAAGTATGAGTGGTCGACAAAAGAAAAAAGACAAGACGGTGAGCTCGAGGCAATACAGCGAAAGCTATCTTTCATTTGGATTTACGTTCACCGGGGATGCTACGGCACCGAGTCCGCTGTGCTTGGTGTGTGGTGAGAAGCTATCCAATAGCGCCATGGTGCCAAGCAAGCTTAAACGCCATCTCCAAACGAAACACCCTTCCGTTCAAAACAAGTCGATGGACTATTTTGTACGCTTACGTACAAACAATGAGAAACAGGCAACTGTTTTGAGAAAAACCACAAAGGTAAACGAGAGAGCCCTCAAAGCTAGCTACCTTGTTGCTGAACTCGTAGCTAAAACAAAAAAGTCCCACACCGTGGCAGAAACATTAATACTGCCAGCTTGTAAAGCCATTGTGAATGAGATGCTCGGCCCTGACGCGGCCAAAGAGATCGCTAAAGTGCCTCTCTCAGATAACACAATTGCCAGACGTATTGATGACATGTCTGCGGACATAGAAACTGTTGTTTTGGAAAAGATGCGCATCAGTAAGAAATTTGCCTTGCAACTTGATGAGTCGACGGATATTAGTGGACATTGTCAGCTCTTGGCCAACGTGCGTTTTGTGGATGGAGAAGCCATTAGAGAAAACTTCCTATTTTGCAAGGCACTGCCAGAAAAATCAACAGGAGATGAAATATTTCGGGTCACGTCGGAATATCTTGACAAAAGCGGGCTTACGTGGGAAAACTGCACAGGTGTCTGCACTGATGGAGCCGCAGCGATGGTCGGGCGCATCAAAGGCTTCGTAAGTAGGGTCAAAGAAAGAAACCCAGCTGTTACTGTTACGCACTGTTTTTTGCACCGTGAGGCCCTCGTTGCAAAGACCTTACCAGCAGATCTAGGTCCTGTGTTGGATGATGTTGTGCGCTTAGTGAACTTTGTGAAGACGCGACCTTTGAAATCTCGCTTATTTGCGTCTCTGTGTGAGGAAATGGGAGCGGAACATAAAGTGTTATTGCTCCACACGGAGGTCCGGTGGCTGTCGCGCGGCAAAGTGCTGGCCCGTGTGTATGAGCTCCGAGAGGAACTTAAAGTGTTTCTGACAGACGAGAGGCCCGATTTCTCAAAGCTGCTTGCAAGTGATCAGTGGTGTGCAAAGCTGGCATACCTGGCTGATATATTTCATCATCTGAATGAACTGAACACACGGATGCAAGGCCGAAATGAAAACCTGCTTACAAGCACTGACAAAATGAACGGATTCCGTTTAAAGGTGCAACTCTGGCAACAACATGTGCAGCGTGGCAACCTTGAGATGTTCCCACTCACCGAGAAACTGCAGGATGGCAACACTGCTGCAATGTGCGAGGTGATTGGCAAACATTTGAAAACTCTGGAGGAGAAGTTGTCATTTTATTTCTCTTCAGCCTTCACAGAATGCCTTGACTGGGTTAGGGACCCATACAGCTCAGCATCCGTTGCTGGAAATGACATGACTTTAAAGGAGCAAGAGGAACTCATTGAACTGAAACAAGATCGTGGTTTAAAGCTAAACTTTGCTGATCTTCCTTTGGACAGTTTTTGGTTAGCTGTTGCCAAGGAGTTCCCCATTCTGGCCAACAAAGCTATTTTGACATTGCTCCCGTTTTCAACCACATATCTGTGTGAGCTGAGCTTCTCAAGCTTGACAGCGATAAAAACTAAAAACAGAGAGAGACTGAGAGCTGTTGAGGAAGAGCTTCGTGTGTGTCTTTCTACCATTCCTGCCAGGATATCCATGTTGTGTTCATCGAAACAGGCCCAGGTTTCACACTAAGTGAGTACAAATACATTTAGAAACTATATTATTAACTATATGTATTATATGTACTGTGTTAGTGTCTTTTTGTGTAATTTTGGTTGGTGGTGTGCCCCAGGATTTTGTAAATGTAAAAAGTGTGCCGCGGCTCAAAAAAGGTTGAAAATCACTGATCTAGATGATGCAGAGCAGCACACTGTGAACACAGTACCACAAATCTGCAGGTCTTTTCACAGAACAGTGGTCAAAAATATGATTTTGTATTTGCTCCTGAGTGCCACACTTTGAACACATGGCTTAGAGATGGTTGTGGAAAATAATCTGTCTAAAAAAAACAAATAAAAAACGTTTTAAAATCTTTTCATTCCTCACCTATACCTGCAGCAACATGTACAAATCAACGCAGCACCTTGTGTTATTTCAATGCAGTGCTGTTGGTCTTGTTGAAGACGAGGTCTTGATGCAGGATATGCCACTGTCCTATAGCCCTGTGTCAATACGCATCAAGTCTCTGGAAAAGCAGTATATATCCTTTTTACATTTCTTCCTTAGTTTGGCTCATTCTGGCTACTTGGCTTTGCCGAGATCTTCTGCTACAAATGACACAATATTGATGTTGTGTGTTGAACTTCAGGCCAGGAGGTTCTCATCCTGTCTCCTAACCTGGCTGTGTACACCAGGCCAGAATCTAACATCAGCTGTGTATCTTTTCTGATGCCTGACAGTATTCCTTTTCCAATACTGTAGACATGATGTAAAAAGTCTCATCAGAGTCAGATGACTGAATCTCATGCTGCTTTGATGACATATAATAGTGGTCTGATTTTGCCATCTAAATGTACACACAAACATCAAACACACATTTACTCACAAACACACACCGGTCTACGAGACGCCTTTCCTGGCGCAAGTGTGAAATCAGAACAGCGGCATGTGAAAGCAAACTTGTGTACACAACTACAGAGCGGGTAAGAGGAAGAACCAGGCTCCATCACGCCCAACACCAATGTACTATGGGTACTTGTGTACAGGTTAACCCTGAGACACACAAACAAGTAATGTGAACACAGATGCACACAGAGTCAGCAAAGGGTCCGAAGGGATGAAGTTCAGCTGGTCTGTATGAAGGAGCAGAGTCCTTTGAAAAGCTGCTTGTGGACGAGAAGCCGGATACAAAGGAGCCTGCATTACATTGGGACTGCCTTTATATAGAGTAGAAAAGCTGCTTTTAAAGGGGACAAATCTATCATGCTAGGGTTTGAATAAACAGAAAGTTTGTTGATGGGTACATGGGGTTTGAGCTTTAAGTAGCATGATTTTCTTTATCTGCTTCAATCACACACTCTATCTTTGAACAGCTTAGATACGGGTCAAGACAGCAGAGGTCGAAAGGTCGACATCCAAAACAACAGAAGAATGCGAACGATCTGCAAGGATGTAGTCACACACACACACGCACACGCACACGCACACGCACACACACACGCAAACACACACACACACAAACACACACGCACGCACACGCACACGCACACACACACACACACACACACACACACACACACACACATGGGGTTTGACATGAACACTCACTAGCTTGCCAAATGCGCTGATGTTGCGTCAGTGCAGATCCTGGATTAGTCATGTACACAAGGACAATGACAGAAAGCCCATGCATAAAGGTTTTTCTTTTTGAATAGGTTTGTAGATATGTTCACAATAAGCTTTGAATAAATATATAGAGGTAAAATTGCATAATTGGGAAGGTGGTATTTTTGGGATTATGATAGAATGTCAGTAGAAAAGAAATCTCTTACACACATTTCTTAGGCACTTTAGTTGATGAGAAATTCAATAGGAAATAATAAACACTATTTTATACATATTAGAACTATGGAGTCACTGGGGATCATCAGCAAACTATGAAGCTTTATATCTGTCTCTTGTTTATTAACTTTATTTGATTCATGGTAATAATATCATGGTAATATTGTTTGGGCAAATACATCTTCCTCCAATCTCCGTAAACTTTATTTGCTGCAAAGAAAATCAAAAAAAGAATAAAATCAAATAAAAGAAGAGCAAGTGAAGCACTGCGCAAAATACTGGGGTCATATCGTAACTAACACCGAGGACCCCCCGAAAACCCTCAAATCTCATTTTTTGGGAGTTGTCAAAATGACAGTTATTATATTCTATTGATGTAAAGTTTCTTTGCATTGAGAAAGGTAAGGAGCAGTACAGAAAACTTCACAGAACAGGCAGCTAATGCACCGTATATATCCTGCAGATTAACCTCTTATGTACTAACATGGATATAATGCTGGTGCTGCTATAGTCGTGAAAAATATAAAACATACATAAAACCACTGCAGTTCTCAATCGTACGTAATCTTGTAGTAGACAATAGGTAATAAGTAGACGGATTATTAAAAGCATACCTTATATTTTTAAGTATTCGTTCCAATATTACAAACCTCATTCATTAGTTGATCACCCACTGAAGAGAATTTGTAATCAACCTCAACCAATCCAAAGGTTTTCTGGGTTTTTAAACTTTCCAACCTCTTAACAGGAACGCACAACACACACAAACCAATTAGGCTTGAAATAGCGACCAATGTACGTGTACTCGGCTCTTATCCTCTCTCAAATTATTGCCAGTCTGCGCCAGAAGATTATCGTGCTCGTCATGAGGATGATTTTAGCTCATTTCTGTATTACTGAATTACACATCCTTGTATTACTTGCATTTGAGTGACGTGGAGTGGAAAAGAGAGATTACATTGTCTGTATAGCATCAACATGAAGCAGACATATTTCATATGTCAGCTCTAATTGTTTTTCATGTTATAATCATTGCTGAGATTTTATTTTGGACACGTGGCTGCACATGTCCTCAATGTATTCTTATCGTGATGTCAGTCTGTATGAGAATAATCAAAGCATAATATCATTGCTTCTTTTTCATTCTCTGCCTGTGGTTCAGCCAGTCTAGGTCTGATTCCATTGATACACTTAGTTTGCACAGAGTTGGGCTTTAACTTAAAATCAATGGTGCCCACCTTCCTCTCGGAAAAGAGAGGATATGATGGAGAGGATTCTATTCAAAAGCCTCAGAGGGGTAGCAGCCTGTAAAACGTGCTGATGTGTGGAAATTGTCTCATCCTGCGTCACACTAGAAAGGCAAAGCCAATGTCGAGTAAGAGCTGTTGGGAATGTTCTACCACAATAGAGCCGTTAATGCACTTCAAAGAACTGAATACGGTCAGGTATCAGTGGAGGTAATGTCTCATACAGATATGAAGATTAAAAGGCCTAATGTCTTTCTATGAGTTTAACATCTATAGCTACAGTATATTATAGCATTACTGGTCGTCATTCTACATAAATGAGGGATTTTAGTGTGTCTGTCTGGCACTAGAAAAAAATGATGTTCAATTGAAGAATGGCTAAGGGAAAAAAATGATTGTTTAATTAACCAAAAAATGACAATGAAACAGAGAAGAGGAACGAGAAGTCCTGGAAAATGAACAAACAACTGAAACAACACAGACTCAAAGCAAGCTGCTATACCAACAACAGCTCTCCAGTCAACAGGCTTGTTCGGGATGAGCCAGGCCTGGGCAGGTTCGATCACAGGCGTTCGCTGCACAGTGCATGCTGGTTACAATATTCTGACTTGATCCCGACTTGGTGTTCTAAAATGACTAGACTGAGAAAACGAGTGGGTTTTAATCGCCCGATCAAAAGGCTGCTTGGCTCTTACTTTTGACAACAAACACCACCTGTAGCAGAAAATACTGCTTCAGGTTTAATCTGTAAACTGATTTTGAAAATAATAAAAATAACAATAATAAAGATTATTTATGTAGCATTTATTAAAACGAGCAGCAATTGCAAAGTGCACTACAAGGCAGACATAAAGAAAATAAAGGACATCATCTCATACCAGATACACACACACATCCACATGTACAATTACAAATAAATTCCAAACTACAGGATATAAATATTTTTGTGACTTTCTGTATATTCTCTGAAGACTGCTGGAAACTGTTTGACTTGACTGCAGCATTTTGTCCCCGCCCTCTTGCCTGGTCTCCTCTATAACAATGATGACACATTGCAAGTGCCGCCAATGGATTGAAATGGTTACTGACATATTTAGCATTACGAAAATTAGGTAGCGAACGGTAGTTGCTAGTTGCTGAGACAGAAAGGGATCTCAATCAAAAAAATGCCATTTAGTCGATGCTAGACGTTTGTACTAAATTTGAAGAAATTCCTTTAAGGCGTTCCTGAGATATCGCGTTCACAAGAATGGACGGACAACTTAAAGAAGTTATGATAAGATATGATGAATGAGGAAATCAACTAATTGATGGTTCAACCCCGTCCTTAAGTAGGCACAGGTGTCCTGGCTGAACAGTGATTGCTGTAGGAAATGTAGGGAATCTGGGCATGCACTACAGAATCCCCAAAATATTGTCCGTTGCTCTTTAGGTTCCGAGATAGTTCAGATCCAGCCCACTGCCCAACGTGCTAACGTTCATCCTGCTATCTTCTCCTCTTCGTTTATCTCCAACCCATTTCTTAGAAGGAGGACATGTCTTGGTTGGACATTCTGTTGACAGGAAGTTCCAGTGTTGTGGAAAGCTGGCCTGGCTCAGCTCGGCTGCCTCTCCATTATGTATCTCATCACTTATTCATGCAACCATATTTTATTGATATACACACACCCGCATGCAGGGTCATGTTAGGAGAGATAGTGTGTGTCTGATATATGTGTATACATGAGAGTCAGTATGACAGGGTGTGAGAGGAGTGTGTGTATACATGTGTGTATGCAGCCCCAAAACACATTATCTGTTTAAAGTGTGACCTGGTGTGTGAATACAAACACTGTATGTGTTGTCCGAGTTTGCTGCCATCTAATCAGTGATCTATGTTCCAGTGTTTGCAATCTGTCTCTGATATGATAGATGTGATGCAGTTTGCTGGATTACAAAGTTGCTGTAAAACTGATGAATAGAACCACTTCACAAAAATCTGTTTCCTCCCTCTGACCTCAGTAGGGAGGACATCTCATCTCCTTTGCATTATGTGTACAGATAGCAGCACTAACTTTGAGTGGTTCGATATCACTCATGTCCCGTCAATTCATTAAAGATGATTAGAATTATCTTTTTTGGCCCTTTTGATTAAAATGTTTTCAATGCTGTAAAGAGCTTCTCAAGCCTCCAGAGTTTTTCTTATGTCCTCCATCATGTACCCAACAAAAGTACATTTGTCTCCACATGCGCCTCGAGTGACCACCCGTGATCGGATCTCACTTCCTTTCTCCACATACAAATAAACACGTACTTCATTGCTGACTGCCCAGAACAAATGTGTTGTTGTTTTAACCGGCGGGAGACAGCAGTTCACCTCCTGAGCCAAGTCTGGCTGAAATTAAAAGAAGAAGAAGAAGAAAGCAAAACAATAGAGACTGGCTCTATTCCTTGCCATGTTCCAGGCAAACCAAAAAAAGACGTTTGCCATACAGGTAATATATCTTTATGGGCGTCAATATGAAGACGAACGAGTACACACTTCCGCTTATGCAGAAGACCTGAGTTGAGTATAGGCAGTCCTTTAATATGACATAAGACACATGCAATGAGGCCCTAAGGCTTCTTTCAGGAAGTAAAAGCTGGAGTCAGAATGAAGGACATGTGGACCTTACTCTGTTGTATCGCGCAGTCTAAGTGCAGACTGTATCGAGAGTACCTGCAGAAGTTGATCATCTTGAAGGCTGCACAAGACGGACACAAGACATAGTACTGACAGCTGGATACAGTATTATCAGCTGGGATCCTGAGAAGGATAAGCGGTTACGAATAATGGATGGGTGGAAGATACAGTATTATTCTGCTCTCACCAAAAACAGTGAGTCTTTGTCAAAAGTCAAACCACTGGTTCAGCCAAAAGTAACGTCATTTAACATTGGTTCTCCAAAAGTGCGTCAGCAAGAGCTGACTCGAGTGACAGATCGGCCATGTATTATAACTGGCTCAACTGTTTCAACTCAGCTGCTCTTGGGTCAAACAGAATCTCTTGCTTCTTATTCACGTATGAAAACCATTGCTTAGCATCACACTAGTGCACAGAATTGTCATTTGACACAAAATAGGATGAAGGAATAGTGGCTTTGTGCAAGTTAATATTGTAGTTCTGATGCAGTTGTTAATTTACAATATATAATGTACACGATCACAAAGTGTGTTTTGTAACTTTACACCACATAGTCCGAAGTCCAAACCGCTCAAGCGTCACATAATGGATGTCTCTAGTATCAGCTGGAGCGACAGTTTGGAGATGCAGTTTGAGTGACGGGTCACAGATCAAGGCGAGTTACTCAGCAGAGCGACAGAAGCAGCAGCGACGAGTGTTTTGCTGCGTGCCGCCGGTGCTGAAGCAGATTGGGTGAAGTTGATCGCCCTCAGCCAGAGACCCTTTCTGATACTCAACACAAAGTGTGTCTCCGGCCCTCTTGTTGTCCGACCGAGCCAAAACAGACACGGGAACAGGGCTTTAAAAAGCGCTTCCTTCCACTCTCACATCTCTCTCTTTTTCTCTCTCGCCATAATTCTCTCCCTCCTTTTCTGTGAACCCTTACAGCCCCTTGTGTGTGTGTCTATGTGTGTGTCTCCCTTGAGCGAGCTGTTAAGTGCAGTCTCCAAAGAACTCCACAAAAGCCCATTTGCAGTGAGCTAGAGCGCCATACACACAAGCGCATAGTGACACTAACACGCATAGACACATATCCACACACACACTCTCACACGCACACTTTTCACACTTCCCTCTGGGCAAACAAGGCAGACTGGCAGAGGCAAGGCTGGGATAAATGATACAATGATATTCAGGCCTGACTTGTCAGTGGAGTTGAGAGAGAGGATGAGGAGGAGGAGGAGGAGGAGGATGAAGAGGGGGAGGGGCGAGCGGTGGCATCTCTGAATACAGGAATTATTCTTCATCGTCTCACACTGTCGCCGCATGTTACGCTCAAACTCTCGCCTGGCAATGTGGAGAGAGGGCGAGAGGGAGGGAGAGAGAGAGAGAGAGCAAGGGAGAGAGAGAGGGAGAGAGAGAGATAGAGAGAGAGAGAGAGCGAGGGAGAGAGAGAGAGAGAGAGGGAGAGAGAGAGAGGGAGAGAGAGAGAGAGAGGGAGAGAGAGAGAGGGCGAGAGAGAGAGAGAGAGAGAGAGAGAGAGAGGGAGAGAGAGAGAGAGGGAGAGAGAGAGAGGGAGAGAGAGAGAGAGAGAGAGAGGGAGAGAGAGAGAGGGAGAGAGAGAGAGAGAGGGAGAGAGAGAGAGGGAGAGAGAGAGAGAGAGAGAGAGGGAGGTTGGGAGGAGGGCAGCGCTGAAGGGCAGATATAATGACCACACTCTGCTTTCACACTCGTCGTCTCTTCTCTCAGCACCATACTCTCCGACCCCAGCCAGCCTCACATTCCCTTTTCTGTTCTTTCACTCAGTCCCTGACGTCTTCCCCCCCCCCCCCCCTTCCTCCCTGCGTTTGTTCTTTCTGTCTGTCACGGCAGCGCTGAGTAGCTTTCAGGGAGAGAGTGTACTCATTTGCTCTCTCTCTCGCTTTCTTCTCTCTCTTTGGTTAAAGCGAGGGGACAACATGGCCCTCTGGGCATGTCACAAAATGATTACCGGTAACCAATAGTTTTGAGTTAGTCAAGTATCCAAATGGTGTGTGTGTGTGTGTGTGTGTGTGTGTGTGTGTGTGGTCCATAGCGTGAGTCCTTCAGTCTGTACATTAGGCCGGCTATTGAGATCACAGTCACAATTATGCTGTGTACAATACACATGCAGCTGTACATACATGGAAGCTGGTAGCCTAAAGACTGGCCATATCCACCCCAACATCAGACTGGGAAAGACTTCAATGGATGGCTCTAGTCACATTTTGAGAAGGCATGTCGGATTCATTATTTATCCAGCCAGCTTTCTCGACATACTGAAAGGACTTTGAGTTCATGACAAATCAGACTGGCATGTTGAAAAGCTAAACTATTAAGTTCAGTTTGCTTGGGGAAACCAAAAGCAGACACATGCAGCTCTCCGATGTCTTTTCCTCGTCTTCCGCTGGCTAGCACTTCTCACTGATGTGCTGTAAATTCCTCTCTACCGGTGGTTGTTAGACCCCAGCAGGTCAGTGACCGTATGATGGCCGTGTAGGGGAGGCACAGTTCATATCTGAAAAGTGATTATAAACATCTTAAATCTTGAAATGTATGGCCAGTGGGCAAAATACTTTCCATGCATAGCTAATCCCTAACACTACAGCCTGCCAACAAACTTGCTAGTGCGGACAATTAACAATTCATGTGTTGCGAATTTGCTCGTCAAAGTTCACCCGAGTTGCAAATGCAAAAGATTCACACAGATTCGCTGATCTGGGCAGTTCTACTGAAATGACCTGATCTCACTATGATGTTTTGCGGGTGTAATGGCGCCATAAAGTTAATATAAAATGCAGACATCAAGTGTTAAACCTGAGCTTTGCTTAACTGACCTGATCTGTCCAGACAGAATGCGTATCATTGGCATATCTACGAAATAATAAATAAAAGCTGGTGCTGGATATCTGGTCTGATTCAAAATCCTTTTTGCTTATACTTTCATTGAATAGTACTTGATCTAAATCATAATTTTGCCAATTTCTGACTTTATATTTTTCACAAGTACAGTTACTTACACTATCACAACATTTTACAACTTTGACTTCCTGAAAAGCGTTTCATAGAAAAACATGTTCATGTTGGTTGAAGTATGATTTCATGAAATTTGTCCCAAAACTGGAATATCATATCATAACTTGAAGCAAACTAAATGTAAGAATACTATGCCGTTGAAAATCACATCTATTAGGTGACACATTATAGACACTAAACTTTAACTCTCACCCAAACGTGCTTCTTCTCAGAGACACTCAGTGGTTTGCATGCTTACAGTATGTTATGAACTTCAGAAAGTCAGCCAGCAAGACACTGCAAGAATCTCAACAAGTGCACAAGGCTAGTATGCATGTTGTTCTTGTTTGTATGTGTGACTGTATGAGGATGTGTGCGTGTGTAGAATTGAAGCCAGCACCTGTCTGTACTGATTTATAGGAAAAGAAGGACCGCCAAGCCTGCACACCACCCCCATCCCTTAACCCTTCTCTGTGTTGTTACTCTTATGATGGGTATCAGTGGACTAAAACAAGGCTGAATAGCAGAGAAAGCAGTCAGTCGGCAGGATGGATAACAGCCTGGCTTTGTGTGAATGGAGTACGCGGCCAATTCAAATAGAGGAAGTATTGTACCGCCATTAAATCACACAGCTGTCTGAACAGGCGTGCAGTCTAGTTTCCATGTTTCCTTAATAGACCAATTAATGATGTTTTCTATGGAATGATTTATATAATAGCAAAACTTAAAAGGGCTATTCATTTTTATACAATAGGGAAAAACGTTACCTGTTTTTTTCCCCGTGCAGCTCGTTTGCATGGCTTCAGGCTTCAATGGAGCTCATAGACACGAATCAGCTACTTCATTGTGAAGTGACAAAAGATGCATATTGACACCATGTCTGAAGCAAACCACTGCTACCTATTGTAAGAATGCCTGAATGGTCATGTTATCTATGACCGGAATACATCTGCTCGGCTAAATATAAAATATATATATCATTTTATTAACACATTATCAGTTCAAGTTTAGCCGTCTTTAATACTCGTGGCTATCCGTAGCTGAGTATGTTATCAAATTGATTGATTTTGATCTTTGGTCTTTGGGTGACTGACAACATACTTACAGCACATTGGCCCAGAGAACTCTAGGTCACATTAAAGGCAAATTCCCCCTGAGAAACGCTGACACCAATATAACTAATCAAGTAATGTTCAGTGTATTCCAGCAGTTATTTTGCCATGCTGTGCTGCAATTTACCACAAAAGTGTTCCATCTTTACATCACCTTTTGCCTCTGTTAGTGATTTTCAACTTTTGTTCCCTGAATGTGTTGGATAATCCCTAGACATTGATATAATCTTGTTCCTTTTACCTGGGACAAGAATATACAGACAATGAATGTAACTTTATGTCTGTCATTTCGATTGGCTGGAGAGTGGCCGTTATTTTCAAACCACATGGTTCTGACCTAGTCAACACTAGTATGAAATCATCGTCAAAACTGGAAGATTATTATGCTATGGTTTTTCCTGCTTGTTGAAGAAGTCGACTAGTGATGAAAATTTATAGGACGTATTTCCCCAAAATATGAAAATAAAAGGCGCTGTTTTTGCTGTTAAGTGACCCTGGTACTGTACAACAGGGATACTTCAGTCTGCCCCATGTTGTTAGGAAAAATAACGCCCTTTGCCTGCGACTGGAGTGTGATTAGTCTGTGCCATACATTATTTTTCAATAACACAGTGGGTGTCATGGTGGGTGTGAGGCCCCGTTATGCATGGACTGGGATTTATCACGGTGCACATAACTATTCTGGCATGAGTTCTATTGAATGGAAACATTTTATATAAATACAGGCGGACCCTCCACTCATATGTGCTTTGTGTGATCTATATGGTCAAAACACCAGCATTATGCACACCTTGAACAGGATGAAGCGCAGCTTTAACAGCAGTACACCTGAGACAACGATACCAACACAGTGATGTTCAACCAGCAGCACCATGCATGTTGAATGAACAGGCCCCTTGAGGTATGACGCACTGCACCTTTCACACTCCACAAGCAGAGCCATCGATGTCCAAAGCAGACGTTTTGTGTGTGAAGGTTCCTACTACTGTGACTGAGAACAGGTAGACATAGGACTTTCCCTACATGGGCGTATTTCTCCCACTCTGACTAGAAATGATGAAGTCGTTGACCTTCTGGAAGAAATTATGACATAAGTAGTTTTCAAATCAGTCACACAGACTTAGAATATATGGACAAAAATCATCCAGGTTGTTTTGAAGATATGCCCCAAATCTGGAAATTCAACAGAAAAACAGTAAAGTAGATGAACCAATTACTGCCCATAGGGACTAATAACTAAAGCAATTATGGTACTTTAGAAATGAGTAACAGTAATGAGTAATGCATTGCATTTTTCCAGTCAGGAGCCCAACACTGGTTAGATGCATACGGTAGATTACAGGCTCTTAGCAGAGTCCAGTGGCATTAAAACATTAAGGCACTATATTAGATAGCTTGTTCTAATATACAGTGCACATTCATCAAATGGAAAAAGAACACTTGGTCCAAATGGAAAAATAGCATGCTGCTAAAGCACAATGCCGCTTCGTGTAATATTGATTAGCAAATGGGGTGAGGGAGATAAGCAACATCGTGTCGCCTCTTTAATAATAGGTGCTCACAAATGTTCACAATGCACGTTAAAACACACAGATCTGTGTTAGAGAGGGACACCCTCAATCTGCACCAAGAAATTACATCAATACATTTTTACTATCTCAAACTTCCTTTATCCTTCATACACTTTGCGCGCGCGCGCACACACACACACACACACACACACACACACACACACACACACACACACACACACACACACACACACACACACACACACACACACAGCAGCAGCAGCATATGGCAGTAGAGCTAATCATCAGAAGCGTAGTGGAACCCTCCCAAAGCCGACATACAGTATGTCACCCAGCCAGAAGGCTACAGTCAGGCTTCCAACAGCAAATGAGCGGTTATTGAGTCAGGGTGCCTGTTCGGACCACCGCCTGCTAGCTCACAAACACAAGAACATTTTAAGAGGTAGTACAGGTCAGTCAAGGAAATATACACACACGTATATATTCGACCATATGTAGATATTAGGTAGTTGATAGAAACACATATCCATCAACACATGCGTGCGCACAAACTCAAGTAATTGCAAACACATGTACATACACACACAAGAAGGGTGTAGCTAATACCATACAGGCCCACACTTGCATTTACATACACACACAAGCTTTGCACATACAAGTGACATATAAACACATGCAATGGGTACAGAAATGTATGCATCTGCACATACTTACACATGGGTGTACTGTACTTTATGAATACTGTAAAAAAATATACAAGCAATTTCTGGACTTAATAAAACCAACCGCATGATCCACACCCCGATACACACTCACTCGCACGCACGCACGCACGCACGCACGCAAGCACGCACGCACACACACACGCACACACACACACACACACATAGAAATGCTCTCAACCTTTTGGTGCTGATAAGGCTCCCCTAAATATTTGTCTTGAGTCGAGCGTTGAGAGAGCCAGCTGAGTTCTGTGCTGTTCAGACAGTCTTACTATTATTCCTATTATTGTTATTAGTATTACTCCCAGTTTCTTTGAGCTTGGATCCAACATACAGAGCTGGTTATGACCCAGTGGCTGTGGGTGGTCCCCAGCACCCTGAACTCATCAATCAACCAAACCAAACCCAACACATTCACTGCTCAGTACAGCAACATGAAAAACAAACGGAGCGCTGTGGCACCATGACTACAGGATATTTCACCTAAATAATGATCCAGTTGTGACGATACTGTCGATAGATTGTCGGCTCATATCAGGACATTATTAAGACATTTTGAATGTTACCTGAAATCTAATTTGGAGTAAGAGTCATGTAAGAACCACAGGAGACAAACCTCATAAATATCCTATTCTTAATCAAACACAGCTTGTGAAGATAAAACAATAATAGGTGAATGACAACAGCAAATTATATTTCAAGAACCATTAAGTTCTGTTTTGTTCAAGTTGATGGGAAAAGGAACCCTTTTCTGGATCAACAGATATTAAAGGCAGCAGACAGAAACCCTTCAGATTGTATTCTGTCCAGATAGAAACACTTCATCTTCTACCAGCTTTGTTAACAGTAGATGAAATGAACACACGGGATTTCATTCACCTACCCAAAGGAAAGAGTTCACGGTATACAGACTTAAAGTAAAAATAACAGGACCAACTGTGATAACCACACAACAGCCTCGAACAGCCTATGAGGTTGAATAATTAGCATTTATCCTTTTTTGGGGGAATTAAAGCAATTCAATTGGCTGCTTGTCCACCTCACAGCATTACAAATGTATACATGTACAGTAAAACTAAATACTGTACTGTATATTGTATGTTGCTATGTTCTTGCTATTGTATAGCCTTTGGGCAACATTTTCTTCTCTTTTGCAAAGCTTCTGCAACAGTGAAATGTCCCACTGGGATTAATCAGTCAGTATCTGTCTGTCTGTCTGAAGAAGACTATATTTACATATGCCTTTGATCTATTTATTTATTTGTATAGACAATGCATCTACAGCACTAACTCTATTACTTGTGGAAAAGGTTCATAAAACAACCCATGAGCCCATATTAGCAATGGGATGTTGGTCTAATGTAGACAGCACTGTAAGTCACAGGTACAAAGTGGAAATGCTAAGACCGGCACATCTCTATTTATCTGTTCTCTGTGGCTGATTAATATGACACCGAAGGGATTCAACTTGTTATGGAGCGGATCACATTTCCTGTTGTAAACAAATGGTGTCTGGTGTCTCTTTCCTTGGAAAACCCCTCTGATGCACAGTAAATGTGCACTGTAAGCACTCAGCACCAAAGATGGAGATACAATAAAA
Source organism: Melanostigma gelatinosum (assembly GCF_949748355.1). NCBI lineage: Eukaryota > Metazoa > Chordata > Actinopteri > Perciformes > Zoarcidae > Melanostigma > Melanostigma gelatinosum. Next base: position 26,376,578 of record NC_136640.1, read on the forward strand.
ATACCCAGCCACTTCAAAAAATGTGTATATTGTGAAATGACAGTATACATTAACCGGACATAGAACGTGTCATTGTCCCTCAGCTGGAGTCGCTCTCGGCTGAGACACACCAGGTCGTGTTGAGCAGTGGTCCACTCACCATATGGCTTCAATGGAATTTATGTTAGCCAGGCACCAATAAGACAAATCTAGTTAGCAACATTATATCATTGGGGCCAAATCTAATTTCAGCCTCAGTGTGTTTTAGTCGTCAGTGTTTCTCTCTCACTCTCTCTCCCCTCCTCTTCTACGTGTTCTGTTCTCTCCCTCCCTCCGTCCATCAGTCCATCGCTCTATGTGAGTGTCACCTGCCCTCCGAGCTGGCGACGCTGGGTCTCGGCCTTAGCGTGAGAGCCCCATTACCCTGACTGGAGGCTTTGTTTTCCCTGTGAATCTGCGAAAGAGTGTCTGTGTGTGTGTGTGTGTGTGTGTGTGTGTGTGTGTGTGTGCTGGAGGAGAACGTCAGAGAGACGGTGATTTGTTACATCAGTGAGCATTCCAGCTCCGAGATCCTCTGAGCAGAAACATAGAGAGGGGGAACATGTCTTGTTTGTTGCTGTTTCCATCCAAATCTTTTTTGTAAATTATCATACTGCAAATTGTTTTTGTAGATGAAAAAAACTGTGATAAATAGCAGTGGAATTGCATAAATAATGACATAGAGTCAGTTAAAACTGATTGTATATAAAGGTTTGAAAGGTTTGCAGAGAATTCACTCATCAGTTGCTCGGAAACATTTGACAGAGAAATGGACGAGGGGAATGTGTGTATAGGTGAGGGAAGAGTGTGTGTGGCATCCATATGTGTGTTTGCAACCAGGTTGAAGGTTAGCAGCTCCTTTGTGCTGTGTGTGTCTAAGCACCGAGGCCACAGCTCCCAGCAAATGGAGACACTGAGCAAGATACCATCTGCCTTTGCCCATTTACGTCTCACGTCAAGACACACACACACACTAACACACACATTGATAGAAGCTTTAAACACACCATATACAGCTCAATTCACAACAGAAACATTTGAAAGTGTACATACAGCAACTGTGAGTAATGCATTGAATGTCACAACTCCTCGTCTCACTTTAATCCAGGGAGGAGCGTATCATGTGTGGATCACATGTGGGTGGGATGCTACCAGTTTGGTAGCATCCCACCACATTGGCACTAATAGCCTTCAACATCATTTGAGAAATACAGTGAACCCAGAGCCAAGCTGTGGCTTCGTTGCCTCTTGGCACTACTGAAGTTACTGTATCTGTAAACAGCACAATCATATTTAAGGATACAGCTTAATAATAATTTGAACTGGTGAACTACATTGTATATACAGTACTGTATCATACCATTTTCAATTAAACACAGTACAGTCATTTCATTTACACAGTGCTGTAATTTGAAAAGTGTTTGATTGAAACAGCTGTATGCATTTTGAAATTCAGTAAATATTGAAGCTGTCTGTTTCATTATTTTATATTCATGTACTAAATACACAAATATCAATTTGATGGAAATGTACATGAAATACAAAGAAAAATAAATTGGTTATAATAATCATTATAGCGATCAATTAGACCTCAGCAGATTTGATAACTAGACGTACAGTATTCATCAGAATCATTATACATTCAATTTCCCTTACCGTTCAATTCTTTCAGACAGTTGATTGATTTGAGATTATCGTTCTCTCTATTATTTTTTGGATACTATTTACAATATGTTCGTGTTCTGACCTTTTTTTAGTTATTTCATGTTTCTCTTTTCTATATCATACATTCATAATGAATTCCTTCTACTTTCACTGTGCATCTGTTATTACTTATGCTGCTATGACACTTTCACTTCCCTGTGTGGCATCACTAAGGCTTATTTGATCTTATCATATGTATATTTTGAATTGTTTTTCTCCTGAAAGTGATTTTGTTCTTTTAAAAAGCAGGTTGAACATGAACTGTTTTGGATTTTGTCAAAATAAAGATTTGTTTTGTTGGTCCAGGAATTTCTATATTTGTCTCTGAGATGTTTGCCTCCACCTTGATGGCAAATCATTTAATCTACGAAGAGCATTCAAAACAAAATACATTTGAAAAACACCCTGAACAGAAACAACTCTCATTTCAACATGTCTTTGATAGATTGTGGTTCCAATGAAAAGTGTTGAGATGGGAAATCTTTAAATCTGGTCTAACAACATCAAAACAACTGTATCTGCATGGCTGGATACCACTAAGAGAGGAAATACAGTATGTTTTTAAGATCTTCCTGTAGAACCAGTGTTAATACTGATTAGTTCTCGATTAAACAGATAATTAAACAAACTGTATCCATCCGTCATGCTGTAACCATGGCCGTACGTAGAGTTTTAGAAACACTGAGGTCCAAAAACTGAGTTTACTAGGGGTGGTTTGGGGGCATGTACCCCTAATCCCTGATCTTAATATACACATGTTAAGATGTTTGGAGAGCAAAAATTGGATATCAACAGCTTTAAACCACAGTAAATGTTAGTGGGCAGCAGCATAAATGATCTGTCAAGCAATAATATATGAATATCAATGTTACAATGAATGAGCCATACTACAATCCAGAAATACAGAGGAGGTTAAAATGATCAAATGAATGTTGCCAATTACAACATACAATGTTTAGTTCAATGTTTAAGTGAAAGGAAATCCCCCCCCACTGTTCCCTCTCACCCTCTACATTCCCTGCCGGTCCCTTTCTCTGAGACTCCTGACAAAATGTATTGAAATGTAGTTAATCTTTGCATTTGAGTTTGCATCATTTTGTTTGGAATTATTGAAATATGTCTCAGGCAAATGTTTGGTTTACAATAATATATCTATATCTAGTTATGTTAAACAAAGAGCATATGTATTTCTGTGGTGATAACAGCTTGAATTGGTTCTTAACCTATCCTGTATCTCTCATCTCCATCACCTTCTCTCTTTCTCTTAGTCTCTTTATCTTGTCCCAGATCTCTTCCCTTCACAAAGATGAGATTTACAATAGTTTCATTTCTGTCTGTCTCAGTGAGGAAAGTAAACACATGTCGACCATATAGGGATGAAAGTAACGAACTAACTAGCCAGCATTACATCGAACTACAAGCAGTCCACTCGTAAATCTACCTAGTTATCTGAATCACGCTTCACATGGATTCAACTGCATGTCCGGTTACCTCAAGTTATTGACATTGACGTTGAATAAAGATTTTGTAGCAATGACAAAATCATTCACTTTATAACGTCACCACACAAATATGCACAAAAGCGATGACGCCGACCAGATAAGCAAGGCGGTAATCTTGCTCTTGTACAAAAGCTTTGCTGCACCAAAGTCAAGTTATTTTAGTCAGAAAATACCGAGGGTATGGCCATGGACAACAGTGACCCAACCAGGTCCTTTATTTTTAAATTAAATTCCAACTGCTGACCATCTATGGCTCTCCTCCTTACAGCAGACATTTCCTATGCTACAGCACAGAAGTGCTGTGCTATTAGATTATCCTAAAGAGACTGAAGCCTCTCTGCCCGTATGGATGAATGGAGGAACCAACAAGTCCATCACATTCCCCGTGGATGATGTCTTCAGCACAAGGCGCAGGGAATATGTGTGTGTGTGTGTGTGTGTGTGTGTGTGTGTGTGTGTGTAGCACGGCTGTATTTTGATGTAATGTGATCAGTAATGAATTTTGTGCGGGTCAAGATGCGACTTGGGGGTGGGGGGTTGGGGGAAGAAGAACAAGAGGCGACTGACTACTGGTGTCTGTGAGTCTCTTAAATCTAATGTAATGAAGAAACACAGAGAGGGAGAGAAAGACAGAGAGAGAGAGGCTACAAATGAGGTTAAGACCTAAGCTTCGGGGGGGGGGGACTGAATATGGCTAGGGATGGTTGGGGGGGCGATAGTCGATGCTAAATCCATTAGGGCCTTGTGACCCCCCCAACATACATACACTCCTCTACCCCAACCCCTCCCCACCACACCCTACCCCTGTGGCTGCCTCTATGGAGTTACACTCCACCCCAGACCCAACCCCCCCACACACACTCACTCACTTAAGAAGGGGGGAAAGAGAAAGAGAGCGCACTGCCACTTCCTAAACGAGTTAACCATTTGGACTGTCGGGGCCAACAGCATGTCTGCTGTGCACACATACACACATGCAGGCAGGAAGCATTGAAGTACAGCATGTTCAGATATGCCAAAACCTTTCAAAATATACACACACACACACGCACACGCACACACACACACACACACACACACACACACACACACACACACACACACACACACACACACACACAACCAGAACGCATTACTAATGGTGAGCTAATCCATCACTGGACCTTGACCTGGCAGCACTGTATACTCGGTAATGCCACAGTGAGGAAGTCAGGCTACCTAACAAGACCCTTAGCTGCGCTGGAGACGTTTATAATGGGATTCATAAGGAATTAAACAAGAACAGTGATCCAGATCACCAATGTGGGTTTTGTGTGTGAAAGGACTCACACTACTACAACATCGTTCAGTATTACATCACCTTGCACCAAGTGCATAAGCATTTTAAGGAAATATGTTGCTTTAAAGTAGCACAAATGTAAACATTTATGTTGCAGAAAACATTCTTAGCAACAAGAATATGCAAAAATATCTGATCTACTCTCAGCGGGGACTTGTCGTGACAAGAGATGAGTGTTTTTTATTGATTTACAGACTGAAAACGTATCAAGAACAGTGTGTGAAGACAGACAACTTGGTTGATTCTTTATCTCGTTTATCTTTATCATGTTTTTGCGAAATTTGTAACTGTAGACTGGGCAACATTTTAGATCGGATTTACTTTCCAGTACAACTTTTTTGGCATTTGTTTAACAAGAAACAATTCTTCTCCTTTGACCACCTCAGTGCCATCTAGCGCCCTTTCTCAGTTTTTCACAAAACAATTTCCACAACCACACCATAAGAGGCCACGTTGGCAAAGGCAGTGACAAAAGGTTACCAACGTAAGATACGTTTAAGAATCAACGTTGACTGTGCTTTGTGTGTTTGGAAGTAACTGAAGTAACTTAGAATTTTTGAAGTGGGGTTGGATGAACACTCCCTTGTACTACGAGGTAAAATTACACATTGTTTTTGTCAATGGAGTCTTGGGACTTTGAAGCGAGTGATAAAACAGCTTCAGTTCCTTGACCGAAAGGGCTGTCAGACCACAAGATATAGCAGCTGTGAATAGGAGCCTGTTCATGTGAAGTGTTAGTGCGTGTGCATGCATGTTTTCTATTGTCTCGGCTGACCTGTAGCAGATCCTACTATATCCCTGGAGGGGGACTCAGACATGGCATCTGCCAGTCTCTCTCGGAGGCCTTCGTCACTGGCGTCTGCCGAGCCAACGTTGTGTCGCGGTATGCCGAAGCTCTCCGGCCAGCTACCGCATACTTCCAGCAAGGTCACACCACGTCCGTCGAAAGGACCTGCATGCAAAAAACAAACACAGGTTCAAGGCTCTGTTAGTTACCAAGTCAATGGAGGGATGCAGCAATATTCACAGTTGTACCAACTCTGCAATAATAAGCTGATACGTATCAGGATGGGGGCCGATCCAGATATTTGGACTGAATCAAATATATGAAGCTTGATCTATTTCTGCTTCTGTAATTGCCAACTTCAGAATTTCATTTCATGCAACTTAATTTAAATCTATAACATTGTACTATTTACTCTATTTGTCTGACAGCTATAGTGACTAGTTATTTTTCAGATTACACTTTATCATCACTTTCATGTACAGTGAAAACCAAAGTATCTCCAAATACTGAAGGATTTGAAGGATAAAGGATAACTGAAGGATAACTTCAATTATCCTTCTGGAACTGAAGGATAAAGTGTTAATTGATGTTTGAGAAAGTTCTTTATCTTAAGATAAATAAACTATTAAAAAAAACCTCTTGGATTAGCAGCAAGACGCATTGTCACAAAGCTGAAAACTTTTCTGAGCTCATGAAAAGTTGACCAATTAGAGATACGTGATTCTCACAGGACAGTGATGCTACAAACATATTAATGCAGCAGTGATATTTGTCCAGAAACATCATATATATATATATATATATTTCTCCTTCACTCGCCACTTTCAAAACTGCACTTAAAACTCACCTATTTAAATCTACTTTTCACTGGTGAGTCAGTTATGTATGTTTTCTGTGTTGTCTTTTCGTGTTGTTCCTTACTGTTATGATGTCATCGATTTTGTTCTTGTTATAAATGCTTTTATTGTTTCTGTTTTTACCATGTGTTTGAGTGCCTTTTAAAGCGCTATATAAATAAAATGTATTATTATTATTATATATTATTGTAAAAAACTGACATTAGTAATTTAAGTACATTTAAAATCTGAAATACCACATTACCATACTACAATTATCACAATATGTAAAAAGATGGGATTCAATATAGTGTGAGTACCACATTTTGCATCTTATTTTTGCTGATGTGTCATCTATTGCCGTGTAATCATAGATAGCAGTTCGATCCCGTGCTTCTCTAGTCTGCATCTCGAGGTGACCTTGGGAACCGCACATTGGTGCATGAATGCGCATTAGTCTAGACCCTGATGGGCTGTAGGCACCTTGCATGGCAGCCTCTGCCATTCGTCTGTGAATGGGTGAATGTTGACTTTGGGGTGTCGGAAAACTAGAAATTTACCAAAATATTTAAAAACTATTTTCTAAACTGAAAATCATGCAACTGGTTTTACTGTAACAATAGATTCAGCCTAAATGAAAACCAATTACACAGCAGCACCTCTGGGTTCCAGCAGATCAGCTGGTGTAAAGTCACAAACACGCACACACACATAGCAAACAACTTGTCAACACAATCTTCATGCATGTCAAACCAAAACCACACACTACACTGCACCTTCATCTCTTCTCCTTTCTGTCTGCATTATTTCTGCAATCACAGAGATCTTGTGCTTTGGAGCCAGAGAGTCTGCATCTCTCTCTCTCTCTCTCTCTCTCTCTCTCTCTCTCTCTCTCTCTCTCTTCTGTGTGTGTGTGTGAGACACACACAGCCAGGCATGCAATGCTATAACGTTAGTTACATTGTAACTTGAGATTCTATGAGCATAGAGGTAGCCCAGCGTGCATGAACAGTTGTAAAGATATTTTCTCTCTCCCTAGCCTTTAATGGCAGGATGAAGATTTAACTGTTGAGGGGGCCAAATTGTTATCTGCAATTGTTAGAAGGTAGGTTACCACGAGAGGCATGTGACAAGATGTTGGATCTAAACCTCCAGAGTTTTCCACCAGAATGACTGTTAGATTCTCTTCTGGAATGTGTGCTCTGTGTGAATTTGTGGAAATGCGTACAGGAGAACTCTGGGCCAGGGTCAGTCAGAGAACGCATCCACTCCTTGAGGAGGGGGGTCCCGTGTGTTCATGGAGAACCACATTGCTCATTGTGTAGTGTGATATTCAGTTTACACTCTTTGTTTGACGGAACCCTGATATTAAGTCCACTGTGTGACTTTACTCTCCCTTGGGGACCCCCGATGATGTTTGTCCAGTACATCAAGTCTGACTGCAGTGAGGGAGGGCTGGTCAAAGGTTTTGCACCAAAATGATTTGCTGCCTCCGCATCTGACTTAATATCAGAGAAAATTAATAAGGTATTTAAGGAATTTTACATGTCTCTTTAGTCATCTGATCATAATTCTACCACTCCCAACATTGATAGTTTTTGATGGTTTTGAATATACTCCAAGGCCCCCCACAAAGATGGAGCAGGGACCCCCGACAATATATATATATATAAAATTGTGTTTTATACAAAACTAGGCCAAGTACCATGAATACCTCTTTATTGTGCATTCAATACTAAGCTATTCAAATAATACACAGGTTCATATATTCATGTTTTTATTTTAAACGTGTAAGGCACAGTGAGTAGGGAGGCCGTGCCACTGCCATTTATAAACACACCTTGTCAGCTGATACCAATGCAAATATCAACATTGTCTGTTAATAGCATGATAATCATGCACACAAGCTATTCAAACTGTTTTTTTCATTTTAAACATAAATGTGGAAACGAAAATGAGTGATGGCCTATTAGTGCCACTGCCATGCATAAACATACCGGTTATCTTTCATACAATACTGAACTATTAAAATAATGGACACATTCATGTTTGGAAATTTTTTTTTTTTTTAAATCTTTAATTGTCTAATCTACCAAAAATTTCGTGGCCCCCCTGCAGTACTTCCGAGGACCCCCTAGGGGTTGCGGACCCCCTGTTGAAGACCTCTGCTATAGAACAAACCATAGCTGAGAAATTAGAAGATCATTATTGAAGTACTACATGCTGCTATGACATCCCTAAAGTGGGGAGAGCCAAGAACCAGATGCTCCATGAGTGTTCGATAAGAAAGTTGGCATAAGCTGGTCCCTACTTCTGCATAGGTTCACAGATCATATCATTTGGGTTGCCTTCCCCAAACTGTTATTCAAACCTCTATCTCTGTCTTGAAAAAAAGCAAAGACCCACGAGTCTGTAGCTCTTAGTGGCCTGTAAGTTTGCTTAATGTGGACCTTACATTATTATCAAAACTAATGGCAGTATACCTGGAATCTACTCTTCCATTTATTATTTTACCAGACTGGGTGTATTCGAAATAGGCATTCCTGTTCCAACCTCAGACATCTGTTTAATATTATCAACAACCCCTCTACATCCCACCCAACAACCCACGAAGCTTTGATATCCTTGTAAGCTGAAAAAGCTTTTGACAGAGTAAAATGGTATTACTTCCTACATTTAAGAGAAATTTGGCTTCAGGAGGACTTTTATTTCATGGACTAAGCTGCTATATTCATTACAACAAGCTTCAATTATCACAAATATTATTCACTCTGATTACTTTTGTCTTCAGATCCACAACACCGAGTTGTCCTTTGAGTCCCCTACTATTTGCCATTGAACCCTTGTCAGCAGCACTACAATCTAACCCCCATGTTATACCTTGTACAAACATACAGGGTTTAGAACTGAAGATCTCCTTGTATGCAGATGACCTTCCTTTGTTCATTTCCAACTTGCCTGTTTCTGTCAAGTATTTGGATATAAATTGAATTTCAAATAAAAGTAAAACATTTGCTGCATCCTCTACATCCTCTACATCCTCTACATCTAAGGTCGCCCAACATTTAGATTAACAACGGTTGTCTGTCCTTAACCTATCTCTCGCTAATTCGGTAAAATGTAATATCCATTTTCTTTCCATGCATACTAATTTTCCTCCCTCAGATCTTCTCAGATTAAGTCTGATCCTAGAGTTTATCTGGAATAAGGTTTCCACTTGGCCACTTGGCTTAAGGGCTCTAACAATTTCTAGGCTCTATTATTAGGCTGCCAACATTAAGATTTAAAAAAAGTTCTTAAAATGAGGCTTTTGATCCAATCCTTATCGGCTGGCTCTGGAGGCTAACTTCACCCATCTCGTCTCATTAAAGGTTCTCGAATATTCACCTATTTACTCATCTTTTTCTCCGAATGCCAAGAACATGTTGGTGAAAAGCTTTTGCAAAATCAGCAACATTCTGGCTTCTAGTCATTATTCATTAGTTCAGTGTGGCTTTGTTTATGTTTGTCCTCCACCCCTAGTAGATGTTCCCTTCTTGGTTTGGATCAAGACCTGTATCTTGATAATGTCTTTGTAACCTTTTCAAATACTTTTTTCCTCCCTGAGCAACAGTTTTTTTGAGATACTTACAGGTTCGCAGATTTGTTCAAAATATGTTCTGGAGTTTCCCAACCTACCCAGTAGTCCATCCCTTGATAGTTTCCTTAAACCTATTACAATTCTAAAAGGTTCATTTTCTGTTATATACAACCAAGTTCAGTGACTGTGCCCAGAGTCATTAAACTCCACAAAAGATTTTTGGGGGAGGATCTGGAGAAGGATTTGGATGGAGATGTTTCTCAAATATTGGACAGAGATTTCTGACACCCTGTCTGAGGTAATTGGGGAGTAAATTGAAGCTACTGCTCTCAGTGCACTATTTGGTGTGACTCATCCATTACCCTCCCGCCACAAGGCCAAACAGATATCAAAGCCTTTTCAACCGTATAGAGGCAAAGTCCCGCCCCTTCCGGTGGACCACCATGGGACCATATTTTGGAAAAAACATATAAGGAAGTCAATGGCGAGAGACAAAAGGTTTTTTGATCCTGTTTGAATTGTAATATGAATTACACATATAATATTCGTCAATTCAAAAGATATTTTTTGCACGTCAAGAAAGTCAAATTTTCTCATAAAATGGTTGAAGGCTAGGACTGTGAAAATACGTAATTAAAAAGACTAAACATCCAAAAGTCTCATAAGTGACGTCTCTCGCTGAAGCTACAATGCCTCTCTGTTTCATAACCGGAACAGGTATTTACCCAAAAAACAGGTCTTTATTGTTCTTTCACTTCCCGGCTGATAAAGAGTTGATATTTGGATAGTATTTGGATAATCAGGTAAAATAATGTTATATGGTTGGTGTTGGTGACAATGTGCAAGACGACAGATGTAGTCCACTGAGCGGTTTCACACAAAACTAAATGTTACTACAACAAACCAACAATAAAATGCAACTTTCTTGACTTGCAAAATGTTCTTTGAAATATATGTGTAATTTGTTGAACGATTCAAATGGGATCAAAAAATGATTTGTTTCATATTTATTCTGAAATAAGGTCTCATGGGGAAGGCCGGTAAGGGAAGGACTCTCATTGGCTAGATCGGTTTAATGTAGACCACCTGGAAATCAGCGACACGTCCTTCTCATACCAGCTGGACAACAAATATCCAATATTCTATCAGATTGAAGAACGTTCAGCTTTCAATTCATGTTTTATCAAATAAATTTCATGACATTTGGGATCCCGTTCTCTAATAATGCAAAATAATTAAATTCCCTCATGAACTATTTTTTTGAAATGGTGAGGATTGGGTATTCATTGTGATGTGGATGCAGGTCTTAACATGTCTATAATACACTGTCTAATGTGGGCCTTTTGTGCTTTGGTTTTGTGGCTTTATTGATTCTGGTTATACTGTATATTTCTGTTGTCTTAAATTTGTGGTAGTCATTTGTTGCACAGTTTGAACAAACACTGATTT
>NC_136640.1:26390292-26440292 GCF_949748355.1 Melanostigma gelatinosum
ATTACAACATTTATTGAAAGAAGGAATCTCTTTGCAGGCCGTATGGAGAGGAGGAAACATCACAGTGACCAGCATGTCTCACTGTGCATATGAACATGCCTAAAGGCTTGAACGAAGCTGAACCAATCCTACAAGTATAAAAAAAGGTTATTACAATTATGAAATGTCAATACACTGTACTATCCTAATATATTGGAGCCGGTGACACCAACAGACTTAACAAAGTGGTTAAGAAGGCCGGCTCCATCATTGGCTGCAAACAAGACTATCTGGAAGAGGTGGTGGAGAGGAGGACACTGAAAAATGATTATCTTTTTAATTTCTCTCTTTAAATCTTTCGTAATGTTAGGATGTGACGTTGGCAGGAAGAGGACTCAAAACACACGCCCTGGATTGCTGTTTTCCCCTCCATCATGTTAAAAGCCGACAGGATTAAAAGCCACTCTCTCCACCCAGCTGTTAGTCCGTACATACTGGCCCTACTTATCCCTTCAGCCAGTGCTACTTTCCTTAAAGATTTAATCACACTGCGGCGGGTTGTGTGTGTGTTTGTATAACTTGACAACAGGGGCTTAGGATGGCACAGTTGGAAATGAACACACATCTTATGTGCACCTCACAATCGCCTATCAAACACATACAAGCATTAGTGCTTCAATATATTTCTGTGGCCGTTCAATTCGAGGATTCATTGAGCTTCTATTTCTGCAATAGAAAACAGTTCCAATGAAAACCGTGTGCAGCAAACTACAAACTAACACGAAATTAAAAAACTAAAATAAACTTAATGCCTGATTAATATTCTGTTCACCATATTATCATTATCACAACTTGTCAAGTAACAGAGATTTGTCTTTCGATTTTATGACTTATCTGCATATTGTATTCAGTAGTAAAGAAAATTGAACGTTAGTGCGTATATGCAGGCTTTTGTAAATTTGAGAAACCTACTGAAAGTAGGCAATAGAGTCCTTTCCCATTGATGGTAGAGTCTACCTTTCCGTTTATTTTCTGGTAAGTCGCCTTTGATGTCACCAATGAGCCGGAAAACAGGGTTACTAAACAGTAGAAAGCAGCATGAGGCCAGTGAAAATGTTACGGTGGATACTTTGGTGGTTACGTCTTTCTATCTGTTACTTGTTCAGTCTCTCTTTCAAACTCGGTGCCGGCTAATTTGGAACAACGTTGAGTGCTGCTGTGACGGAGACGGATGGAATTCGTAGCATAAATGACAAAGAAAGTGCTGGAAAAGGGGTGAAAATGAGTATGTCCATCCGGTTGTCAAGTTGCCATCTCCGCCAATCAGATCTTGAGCCGACAAATACCCAAGACTACTGCAGTGGGAATGAATGCCGATTGTACCCTTTCCCACTAAACACAAAAGTCAGATGTTAATGGTGTTATGAAAGGGGCTCAGATGAACATTGTCTGTTATAAACACCTGATAATATCAACTGCTTTATTTTTGCAAGACATTTTTTAGGCTCTAGGCTATCACTTCATGTAACAACGCCAACACATTGTTGACAGATCTATTAATATTGTCAAATACCACTGCCGACTCTCGTCAATCTGTTGAGATCCCTTTTTTACACTTGAGTACATTTTGCGGATGATGATAGCTTACGAATGTGTGCAAATGTAAGAATCAATTCATGAATGGGTGGCATTCATCAAGTTGAAAGAAACCATGAGCAAGTTTGTGCAATTGCAATTTGCAAGAGGAACTGTACCGGTTTTACACATCAAGGTGTGTTTCCAAGTGCTATTGCTTGAAGCTAGCGGCTCGATGCTACATTAGCTGCTACTAGCATACCACACCTGAATGTGTGCCTGAACTGTTAAAGGTTAGGGTTGCAATGTCGGTTATGTAGGTGCTCGATTTTGACAGAACAATGCAATGCGACTTTGCCTCAGTGGCAGGGTCGTCCTTCAACCAGAAGATCGGCGGTTCGATCCCCGGCTCCGCTAGTCCATGCCGATGTGTCCTTGGGCAAGACACTTAACCCCAAAGTGCTCCCGTAGTCTGTGCCTACGGTGTATGAATGGGTGAATGATGACATGTCGTGTTAATAGTGCTCTGAATGGTCGGATGCTCTATACAAGTCCATTTACCGTACCACTTCTTTGTATAAAAAAAAACGTGATCTCTGGTCCTGCTGCATTGATGTTGATACTATTTTTAAATAAAAATGTCTATTGTGAATATGACAATGCTATGGAAGTGCATGCCGTATTTCTTCTTAGAAGCTTTGGGAATCGAACCTTAGGCTACGATCATAAAAATGTTCTTGCATGAGGCCCATTGAGCCTTGGAACTATTTTGTGAGGCTCCCTGTGCAAGACCTGATTGTCTTTTTTACTTTTTGGTGAGATGACCCTTTTTGCAATCCAACATATACAGTAGAGTAAATCTCAGCTGGTGGCTGTGGTGTACAGACTGTTAAATATGTCAAGGAAATGCTACACGTAGCATCATCGACTGTACTAGCAGTTTAGAAAAGACTGGTCACTCTATAAACATTTCCTCATCCGGAAGATTAAAAACCTGACCGATTTTTACAAGACTAGTCACATACACACACACACACACACACACACACACACACACACACACACACACACACACACACACACACCCACAGTAAAGTTCTAATGTTCTGAGGCCTCATGCCAATGTTTCTGGGTTACCTGTGCAGTTGAGATGCGAATGCCTGGTTAATGCTAATTCAATTAGGCTTTAGTGCAAGGGGGCTATAAATTCCTTTATTATGGGTACTGTATAATATGTAATGGTGCGTGTGTGTGTGTGTGTGTGTGTGTGTGTGTGTGAGAGAGAGTGAACTCGAGTGGTGTTTCTGGGAAGTCAGGCACTGGGAAAACAGGAACAGTCTGTTACTAACAAACAGATTGTAAATCAGGTGGTGGTTCAGGTGGGAACTACACTGAGTTATGAGCTCTCTATAATCACACCTCTATAATCTAATGTGATCCAATACATTGCAACAAGTCCTGTCTTTGCAAAGCTTAGCATGTCCAGTTTTTGTTGGGACTGCGTCAATTCAAAGCTATGGTCACTGTGGAGACCAGCTAATGGTGCTGTTGCATTGCACTGCATCTTATTGACAGGGTATACTGGAACTTTCTGTTGTTTGCTATTTGACAACAGTCAAAGGTAAGAGTGGTGACCGTAACGACAAGCTGGTGAAAAACAGATGTTAGCAATGAAACCTAACTAATGCCTGAAAAGACAATACTGAAGCGTTTCCATAAGGTAACGCAAGCAGGGGTCATCTGGGGACAATAGTTCATTGGGTCAAATTTGACAGCTGCATACAGGTGAGACAACACTGTCTCCTACAAAATATGTTACATCACGAATCATGAATTTAAAGGTGGGCAAGAGTAAATGTTTGAGAACCACTAGGTCCATTAATGGCACCCTGGTGAGAGGTGACCACTAGTAGCAATGTTTATTTCTTTTTTCTTTTTTCTTTTATTGGTTTATTTGAACGGGACAGTGCACATTAATAAAAACATTTCTGCAAATGTGCCAGAGTTAGCCAAAAGGCTATTTTTCATCTGTAGTCCCAAGAGGTAGATGTTGGGTAGAAGTGGGTCCCTGTTTTTTGTATCTGATAAGAGGACCCACACTAGCAAATGAGTGCTGCAATTTACATCACCGTGTCGGTTTTAAGCTGTTCAGCTGATTGACAGGCAGTAGCTGGAATGCAGCCACAAACTAAGCAGTGCACCAACAAAACAACGTTCCCGTACAACGAAACTGCATCATCAATTGCGTTTCGAGGGAAGTTGTTTTCTCACAGATTACATTTGTATTTGACAAATCACAAATACCAGTGGCGGCTGGTGGAACATGTTCTAGGTAGGGCCATCCTATCAATTTCAGCAAACATCCCAGTATGATTTAATGCAAAAAAAATGTAAGTATCAAACACGCATTATTACTTGGCAGTTAAATATTTAACATGTATTCCAACACGAAAACAATCAGTAAATAACACTTATATAATATAATATAACATGTTCATTTATTGAGATGCCCCTATGGACCTTGTTATAGGAGGTAAAGATCAGGAGAAGTAAACATGAAGTGTAATTATGAATACTGATGTTAAATTAAGCTATGATGAGTTTTCACTGTTAATTTAACATCTCTATTACATGTTGATGCCTCCATGACCAAGTTAAGCAGATGAGACTGAGGACAACTATGTAGAAGAAAAGATGTTCACTTTGTCTAATATGTAGCTTGACAGAGTTCTCATGTGTGTCCTGGTGTTCTCATGTTTCCTTACCTCCTCATCCCTCACTCCCTACCCTGGTGTTCTCATGTTTCCTTACCTCCTCATCCCTCACTCCCTACCCTGGTGTTCTCATGTTTCCTTACCTCCTCATCCCTCACTCCCGTAACTGTCCGTGCTGGATCCGTCCCCGTTGTTTTAAAAAGCTAAATAAGTTATTAGCATAACGTCATCCAGCTAGCCAAACCTGTCTGGTGTACAGCTAGTACAGAAGCTTCGCATGTACTGCTTCCCTTTCCTGCTAGTCTGCTGTCTGATTGTGAGGTCAGGCTGATCTGATATCAGCTCTTTGGCTGCAGAATCTCCGCCAAAGTTCTCCTCTCAAACGGGTCTTGGAGGAGGAGTGCTCGCGCTGGCGCTCGCCTGTAGAGACTTCTCCTGACGAGAACGCGCAGCGAGGGGGGCCTGATCGTTCTGGCCCCACGCTGAATCTATTTGAGGGCGCTGATTGGCTAAATTGTATGTCACTCATTTATATCTTGAATCAGCAATTGGCTAATCTGCTTCATAGACCCGTCTCTTTTGGGCCAAAACGATCAGGCCCCCCAAGCTGTGCGTTCTCAGAGTGTCGTGCACACAGACAGAGAGCACGAGCAGAGAGCACACAGGGGGAGAGCACGAGCAGGAAAAGCATATATTTTGTGCAGATATCATATTTTACACACATTACTGGGTACATTCCATAGTTCAAAAACACAAATATTGACAATTTGTATAATTTATGATTATTATAATTTTTTATTATTTTTTTCCTTTTTTGTGTGGCTCATGGTGGGGCCATGGCCCTCTATTGACCAGCCGCCACTGACAAATACGTTTATTTAAAGTCCACCTAGGTAGGAGGTATGGGTGGATGGCTGGGTCAAACACAGGATCACCCAGTGTCCCGATTGAAACCAAAAGTATTCTTGGTGGTAGTATCCTTTTTCTTACCCAAAACATGATCTTTTACGATGTTTTGTTGCCTAAACATAATCGAGAATGCAGTTTGGAGACAGCAGAAGCACCATTAGCGGTTAAAACACTATAGCGTTGATATATACGGATGTAGAAATGTTGATGTGAAAGACGTTGAGATTTAGCGTGTCCGTGATTTGCAGAAAGGTACCATGCCACCGTTTTATTCTGGTGACTGGGTTGTGTAAACATTGCACTGTTAAAAAAATATGCTTTTGTGAGAAAGGAAATAAAAAGCGGAGCGGCATTACATTGTTTCCCAAGTGTATTTAGTTCTGTGAATTAGTTGGAGACAGGGCTGGATTCAATTTACAAAGAAAAGAGTATTTTCCAGCAGCTTGTTTTGGTGCAGCAGTGGGCAGGGGGAACCTCCATCATATCGGAGTAAGATGGCATTGAAAGGTCAGTGTAATCCTGTGTTGTACAACCATTCCAGCATTGTGCTAATGCAGACTGGAGATTCATTCACTCATATTCAAGTACAATGACACCATTCACATGTTATATAGATTACTTCACAGAAACACACTTTTAATAGACTCACTTTCACACACCAGGACTTTCACTTCTATGACTGTGCTGTGAACCCACACTGACATCCCTTCAGGCTGTGTGTCTGTATGAGTGTGTCAGAGAGACAGAGAGCGAGAGAGAGTGTCTCTGATATCCTCAGGGAAATACTGAGAGTGCTAGCTAGCTGGCGGAGTAGGTTTGTGATGCAGTGTTAGTGTTAATGGAGAATGTAAACTCACAGGATTAGCACCCATAGGTAGGTATGTGTGTGTGAGTTCTTGACAGGCGGGGCCTTTCTATCATTACATTAAGGCCAATGGCTCTAAATCATTTACTCCCTTTGCAGTCTCAGTAGTGTCGGTTAAGTGTTAGTAATCCCCGTCAATACGGGGGTCTGCCTCGAGGCACTTTACTCACTACCACACACTGACACATGTGCGTGCGTGTACACACACTCACACAACAAAACATATGGCATTCAGATATGAAGACGCATTAACCTGTACGCAGTTAATTGCAGACAAGTCCACAGACGACCCCGACACACTTACCGCCCACATGGCTAATTCCAGGCATGTCAAATTAGACAACAGCAGTGCTTTGCTCACTATGAGGCGTAACGCTTTGACTGCAAGCTATGGCTTGCATGTGTCTATCTCAGCACCATGTCACCCCCCCACACACACCCTCACACAGACACTCTCTCTCTAACAGACGTGCACACAAACAGAGGTTTCCTTGAAGCCAAAGCCTAACCTTAATATTTATGCTGGAAACCTAAACTCTAAAATGGAGACTGTAATACAGTATTCTCACATCCAGCAAATGTTTATAAGTTACTGTTGGCCCTACAAAAGAACAAAATGTTTTCACGTGTCACAAACTCAGGTAAGACTTGACTTATTGCTCAAATAAAATGTACAAATCAATAGAAAATGTAGATGTTTAAGCTTTCCGCATGTCATTTCATGCCACAAGGTTAACGTTGTGAAACGACTTTTCTTGTGTCATTCAACGCCACGTGGTGAATGAGGAAACGCATGCAGCCATCCTGAGGATAGTCTGCTTCCAACAGATCCATGAAGAAATGTTTTTTCCTCAGTTTGGTGCAGAAGAACCTGATTGGCCTGCACAGAGCCTTAACCTCAAACCCATCATATTTTGGATAAACTGGAACACCGACTAAGAGCCGGCCTTGTCCTTGACATGAGTGTTGGACCTTATATGCTGGTGTGGCTCAATGGGAGAAAATCCCTGCAGCCAAGTTCCACAATCTGGGCAGAAGCAGCATATTAATGCCCATGGTTTGGAATGATATGTTCAAGAGCATATATAGGTCTATTCAATTATTTAATAGAAAATATGAAACTTGAAAAGCAATGAGAAAAGACATCAGAAGTAGTGAATGCTTATGTATTTACAATGTATTGAAATAAGGGAAGAATAAGAGAGGGTATGACTGCAGCAAAGCATTTGATTATCCGTACATGTCCTACATACTGTATATTGTCACGGAGTGATACTTGTGCCATATGCTTGCGTGCCACAGACCCGAGTGCTGATGGCACAGCACATACATGCCTATGTTTGCACACAGATAAGGTAAACACACATGGACTGTGTCTGTGCATGTGCTGTCTTGGGGGCTGATTATGCTGCTTTGTTAGATCAAGTGGTGTGCAAACACAGTGATGTGGGCACCTGAGAGGAGAGAAACCCTGAGAGGGCTTGCACGGACATATACAACAACACATGAACCCATCTACAATCACAGAATTTTGAAGTGCAGGATGCACTCCAAACAGGGTCAGAGACACAAACACGTCAATTCACACCCTATAGCCAACAGTGGACATGATATACAGACAGGAAGTAGTCAAGGTAGCTGCGTTGTCCCAAACTGTGTGGTCGAAATCAACAAGCGCAGGTATTTGGATGTATGTCATATGCCACCAGTGTCTGCGGCACTTAAGAGCAGAGGTGACATTTTGAATATTTTCAGAGGAATCCCAAACCTCCCTCAGAAAATGTGCACAAGACAATAAGACATGAATTAATGAGAGAATGAGAGAGTCAAAAGTTAATAGCATTTGCAAGATTTCCTAGTCCCTTCTGGAAGTCAGCAATGCCACCTCAGTGCGCTAAAAAATGTGATTCAAGAAAAGGAGGAAGATTCAAGAAATATGCCACATCTGGTCACACAAAATCAGTCAAAACGGCGTGTATGATATTGACAGCAGCAAGTCTGGTCAAAGAGATCAAACATGAACTATCACTGTATTATTCAGGGTTCCCACAATTAAAAAAAAAAGAATTAAAAAAATGTTTCCATCACGTTTTTGAAATAATATTCTCCCCTATTTTCATGATTAAGTAGTGTAAAATAGGAGGGCCTACAGTATATAGCGATCATAGGGTGCCACGATGAGGCTCTAACTCCAATGTGCTGTGCTCAAAAGGCCTTTGTACCTACAGTACACTCAGACAATACCGTTTAATATTCCATGCTACGTTTTTGCTATACCACCTATCCTCAGGCATAGTACACTGGACTTATGGATAGATTTATATTTTCACTTATCTCACATCAGCAAAAGTAAATGTCAGAATCTTTGAGTTATTGATCAATTTAAAAGTATTGATGCGTGAGGTGATAAAGATGCTAATCCACCGAGAAGATTTAAAACAAATATCAGCTTTAAAACATGGATTTATAGTTAATTTCAGCATGACAATATAGGAAAAATCCCCCTACAAATAATGTAATCTTGCATCTTTAAAAGTAAATTTAGAGTAAATATCCCCCTGCCGTGAGCGCACCCCAGTGCCTGGTGTGTCAGTCCTCGGGACAGGCCACGAGGCAGGCTGCTCAGGTGGAGTGTTGGCGGCATCCAGTTGGGACGAGGCCCAGACTATGGGGGTTAGCTGAAATGGGGCACCCACAGCACTGTGGACATCCTCCAAGGACGCCGACGCACCAAACAGGCGACGAGCGGCCCGAGATACAACGGCCAATCTTTCGTCTTGTGGAAATCCCACCCTGAAGCACTAGGGTAGCAAGGCTGGTAGCAAGGCTGAGGCCTGAGCGGCCACAGGCACCAGACTTTATCACTTGGATAAAGGTAACCTGGTCGAACACAGAAGAATAGCAGAGTAGAATAACAACTGAGAGACAAATCTTTCAGGGGTGAAGTCCAACATGGGACCCAAGACAGGAATAAATGACACACAATGGTCTGTTTTGTATGTCCAACTCGCAAAAAAGGGGAACAGGAGATTAGAAGACAGTGAGCTCATTCAAAGTTGGGTGTAGACATTTTTCAGGCTGGCTGCAAATTTACAAAGTTGCAGAGGGAGAAAGTAATTCGATATGCTGATAGAAAACAGCTGAGAGTAATTAAGGAACTTACTGTATCGACATGCCTGTTTTGATATTGGCACATATAAAGTAAACCAAGCGGTGGGTTTGGTTGCAAATGGTTAAGAAGAGATTTGGGCCCAAATCAGCAGGAAGTCAGTCATGCTGGCATGGTTTGTCCCTGAGTCAAGATTTCTTTTGATGGTCTTGCTGAACTAATAAATGTCGCAGGAAAAGAGGATGTGGAGGTGAAAAGAGAATTGATTGATTGAAGTTGAACGTTATAAAGTCTTGGTGGAACTGGTTAATTAGTTTGTATTGAGCTACTATGGCTATGTAGCTGTCTTAATGACGTACGTCACTGCAATATTTCAGTTCCAAATGTTTTGTTTGGAATCAAATTCTATTTTTAATCTAGAAACTACAATCTACAGTGTTCTACATTCAAACTTAAATTGCTACCTTATGATATCATACTAGGGATTAGTATATAATGAATATAATACATTTGTTAAATTATCTTTGAAATGTTTAAAATATTTCTGAAACTATAACGCAGATACCATATACCGATGTCAGCGTCAAAAGGAGCTGATCGTTGATTTTAGGAGAAAGGAGGCTCAGGCCATGTCCACAATACCACGTTTCCATTTTAAAACGCGTGTATTTTCAGTTCAGGCTGGAGTTCTAGGGCCCCGACACAGATACGTTTAAAAATGCTCCCAAGGACGGATAAGTTTGAAAACTCAAAGGGTACCCCCTCGTGTTTTAAAGTTGTAAAAGTAGCATTGGCTACTTGATTGGGTATCAGCAGTCACGACGTGTCCTACCCTGATTCGTCACGCCCCTATCACGTGACCCTTTTCCAGAAGAACACAAAAACAACAGCCTTGATTATTGACCGACTACCAGGTTACTTCAACGGGGATAACTGATTACAAGCATTGCTGACCTTGTTGTCTATACTATCGGCTGTTGTGCAGTTAAATTCCGCATTTCATAACTCTACTACTGACGAAGCAGCTGTTATTGAAGCGTTATCAGACCTACGGAGCGGGCGTCTGAAGTCACAGTTTGGGCCTTTGAGGAGGACGATTATTTTGTTCTGCACAACTATAGTTAATCCACACACAAACTATAAAGGAACAAAAGCATGGATTGCTCTCCAGTAGGACAGAGACTTCAGCCACCAGCAGAGCTACGAGTGAGAACAGACAACAACGAAACCGAGAGAGGAGTGAGAGACGTGTGCTGACCACATTTATGGACCAAGAATCTAGTTTTAACTTTGATGTGTAAGTGTTCATTTTGAAGTAATTTGATGTGTGTGGAAGAGAGCGATATAGAGAAAGACCTTGTAACTAAGTCTGACAAATAAAAGGTCTCAAACATTCCACGAAATGTGTCTGTTTGAGTTTATAGAGGAAGGTTTTAGGTGAAGAACTACAGTATCAAGCACTACCTTTCATGATTAAAGACAACTACAATCGTCATATTTTCTGTAACAACCAATGTAGTCACCTAGAAATACAGAAGAATCTGCTGCCGTACCACCAGACTACAGGGCAGCTTCTGTCCTAACGCTGTCAGACTCCTCAACTCCACTCATCCTCTATCCTCCACTATAAATAGAAAACATGGATGTTATGCAGTTTTTGAACATTACCACACCAGTACCTTTGGCATTGCCCTCATTCCCACTCTAACCAAGGTTTTCTATTCAGTAAATAGAAAAGGCTCTTTTAAATTACTTTTTATATTTCTACCTTCAGTACGACTTTTATATAGGCTGTTCTATTTCATTGTTTTCAAGTATTTTGAATATGTTTACAGATTTTCTGTTTGTGTAGCGCGGAGGGGGCTACAAGTACATTTCATTGTGCAATCCTGTACAATGACAAAGATAAACCCTTGAATAATATTCCCACTCAGCATCATCACAGAACGGATACAAGGACTCTTTCATCTGGTCAGAGACGTGGCGCCCACACAACTGAAACTGCTTTCTGGGAGCTAGACATTGTTTTCCATCGAACCAAAACAAAGATTGAGGAGTGTACACTTCACGGTGCAAGCATAGCCAGCTAATTGATTTCAGGCCAGATCGTGTTGCTGTGTAATGGAGCAGGCTAACTTGATGATAAAGCTGGGATGGTCATGGTGATGACTTTCACAGGGACTCCAGCCTCATGTGTTTGTTTGACAGGCTGCAGGGGTGTGTGTGTGTGTGTGTGCACGTGTTTTTCTTCATTTGGCATAAAGGATATGGATTAAGCTATAGAGGTGACAGATGATATGTTTAGAGGAGAATGTTTGCTTTCTGCAAAATATTCAATTACAGGGTTTGCCTGTGAATAAACGCGTGTGTGAGAAAGATGGAGTGTGTGCATGCCAAGTCATCTGTGCTTTACAGGCCGTGTGTGAGGGTCACCGGCCTTTATCAATCACACAGAATTGAGTTTTTTCCTTTCTCACTGTCTCTCGCCTCAATCTAAGCCCCACACTCTTCACTTCTTATTTACCCAGTCCAGATCTAAACTGATGCTGTCCATTGTCTACTGGAGTTTGTAAGAAATTTGAGCATATAACTGTGTGTTTAGTTACTATAATAAAAGTGTTCAATGATTCATATTTAAGAATTCATAATTAGTCATAATCATAAGTGTTTTGGAAATGCATAATTAAGATAAGCATAAAGTGTTTTAGGATTAGTAGCTAGAAGTAGAATTTGAGACATGAAGCTTTTGTCAAAGTTGCAGAAGTTTAACGTTTATACTGAAGGATTATCATAGAAGGGATTAAACCATAACTGACAGTCATTGAATGTGTTAGTAAACTCAGGGACAGAAAGGCAGACAGGCGAATACACTCCTGGAAGTTAGCCAATAGGAATCGGGATAAACGGAAGAGGAGGTGTTTCGAACGGATGTGGGTGGTTTAATTTCAAGTCTTTTTCTCTCTCACGTGATGGCTCTCAGAGGACGGACGGGTTTTATACCTGAGGAGCTGAGTTGAGTTTTTTGCAAACGGGGTTTTATTGATTTAATATTTCATGGAATAGTGTACTTCACTGTAAAGACTGTACTTGCATCAGTGGGATTAAATTCCTTTTAATTGTAAACCAGTCTTGGTAGATTTCTTATTGCAGCGTGTCGACTGTACAAAGCAGCCGGACACACGCTCTGGCCTCCTCTCTGTGGAACAGACTCAAACTTCCACAAGTTCTGACACAGCACCAACAAAATACCTTAATGTTATTGTTTAGTGGTGTCGGTGCAGTTGGTGGTACTATGTAAGATATGGATGTAGTCACCATGACGCCACCCATTGGTTTGTGGACTACTTTGAAGCCTTGAGTTCAGCATTTTGGCCATCGCTATCTTTGTTTACCACAAATGACGCTGAATAAGACAATTTTGGGTGCCGTAAGAATGAAATAGGATCCAGGAGGGCTGGATTGAGAAGAACATCTATAACTTTGAAGGCTAATGAGAAAGAAAAACATTGCACAGCTGTTTATAGCACTATAGCCCCTTTCGGAGAGCCTGTTCTAGGACGGACTGTTGTGCCTTTATTCAGCTCCACTGTCCTGTATGAAAGGTACGGAGGCAGAATGGGGGGCCGCGGTTGTTTGGTTTAGTGTGAAAAAGCAAAGCCGACGTAGTTCCTCCTTCTTTACTGCAGTATTGCAAATGTTTTGTGTGAAAGGGGCAAATTAAACTAGATTTTGCAACTCTGAAAAGTGAAAAATCATTCGATTTTTTGTTCCTGCAATCGCAAAGCAAACCTGTTAAAGGACGAACGATGTTCGCGTTACAGTACAAGTCATATAACAGGAATGTGTGCATGGGAATTTGTGATCGGTCAACGCAGTGCCTTGCAAGATGACATATTAAGCTCTGGCAAAAGTTGATCCAGGTTCAAGTTTTTTGCCACAGTCCTTCGTGTCTGCACCCCCACTGAGCGAACACAGGTGGGTGTGAAAGTTGCATTGTCAGTTCCAGTGTTGGAGAGGATTGTTTCCTAAGCTATTTAACCAGCCATCAAACAATTTGAACACTGAAGTACACTACCCACACCTAACCTTGACACGGGAGACTGCTGGTTGCTGCGTGGTGCTACGTGCTGTGGATACAATCCACAACAGCTTTGTCAGTGGCTGACACGTCAAACTATAATATTCAGGAGGGCTAATGCTAGCTAGCTCTCTCTATTGTCGTCAGGCGGTGGCTCCAATTGCCACAACGTTATGCTTCTAGAAATATGGAACTTTATACCATGGACATTACTTTATTATTCAATGAACCAAGTCAGCATTTGCACTTGCAATTTGTGGCTCTAATTGTGGTTATAATTGCAATCTGGACAGCGAAAATAGGTTTGACCGGCCCAGTTTGGTTATGCATCATGATGTAGCTGTCTTGAGTTTAGCTGCATGTGGCTGCTGGACAGAGCCATGGTCTGTTTGGAGACCAATAACAAAGAAAACAAACATGCAGAGATAAGAAATATCAGTCAACATCAAGTAATGTGTTTTTAAAAAATATGCGTGGAAGCATTTTTCAGTCAAAGGTGAAACACCACAGATATGATGGGTTATAGTGGGACTTGCCATGCCTGCCCCATTCATTTTAATAGAACTGACATCAATGCAGAATTGGGATGATGTCAGGATGACATAGTGACACTGGATGGATGGATCAAACACAGGACTTTAACCCAAGACACCACTGTCCCTGTCTCCTGTGAAATTCGACTTATTTTAAGTAGTTTAAATTACGTAACGTACCGTTACTTAGCCTACTTAACTACGTAAGAAACATGGGGGAATGAGAATGTGTTAGGCATGCTGTGCTGACAGTGGTGATGAATATTGTACCGTGCCTGGCTTCCTCTCAGGGGGGTAAACAAAGAGGATTCACAAAGCCTCAGCCTAGTGTTCCTGGAAATCCTCCACAATCCCATTTGGTCTTAACTCTCTGCCTCGCCTAATGTGTCCGTAAGCTGGTCTTATCACACCACAGAGCGGGGCACAGGGGATAGACTGAGATAACTACAGTTGCATTGCTAGCAGGTTATGGTATGCTTCAGCATCACACAGCTTGCTCCATCAAACCAGTTGTACAATAAACTCAGATGCTTCACATGCTCCATCCTGCATGGCATCCACAAGCAGCAAGACAGAGTGAGAATGACCAGGTGGCAGGACAGCCAGGGCCGAGAGAGAGAGAGAGAGAGATAGAGAGAGAGCGAGAGAGAGCGAGAGAGAGAGAGAGAGAGAGAGAGAGAGAGAGAGAGCGAGAGCGAGAGAGAGAGAGAGAGCGAGAGAGAGAGAGAGAGAGAGAGAGAGAGAGAGAGAGAGAGAGAAAACATTATGAATTGGCAGAATATCTCTCTACTGTCAGAGATAGAAAGCAGAGACAGATCCTCACCAAGTACAGGCTCAGTGACCACAAACTGGACATCGAAAAAGGAAGACACAAAAAGTCATGGCAACCTCAAAGTTAAAAATACTCCAATAGGAGAAGGAGATAGGGCATATCTTGCTGCCCAATATGTATTAACATGCCACAACCTGAGGGACAGTGAGTGACCTACACACACTGTATATATATACATATATATATAATTAATAATCAATCTAGATGTTATATTAATGTAATTGTGTATTAATGTTATTGTGTATTCATATTATTGTGTATTCATATTATTGTGTTTAATTTTTTTGATGCTTTGGCAATACTGTTTCTAAACTTTCATGGCAATAAAGCAAATTGAATTGAATTGAGCGAGAGCGAGAGAGAGAGCGAGCGAGAGAGAGAGAGAGAGAGAGAAACAAACAGCCAGCTAAGGTGGATAGAAAAGCTTTATGACTCCATCCCTACTCCACTAGCCTCTTCATTCGAAGCAAATAAATCCTCCATTATTGTGTCTCTCTCTTGGGTCTAAAAGCAAGCGCCTTACAAGGAATTAATCGTGTTGTACGGGAGGGGAGAGGCCATTTCATTTCCTCGTCAAGTTCGGGGAGAATTGTATTGGAAGCCAAGCAGTCACCTGGGAATGGCCCCCTCTCCTCTTTCCTCTCATTTCCTTGTTTGTGCCATTTGTCTGCTCTGTGCGTCGCAGGCCGGGCCTCGCTCATCTTCTGTCTGTTCAAACATCTGTGTCCTTCTTCTGTTGCTTCATCGCCGCACAATCAAACTTTTTTTTTGATTTTGGCGCAAAGTGTCACCATATTGTTTGCAAGTTGCTTGGCTCTACAAGCACAGTGAGTCATCGGCCTGCATCTGCAGACTGGCTTGGACACTGAGTAGCAGACATGGAGTCCACCGGTAGGAGATGTGGTTTCAGCTCTGTGTCAGAACTTGTCAGACTGCATGAATATGAATTGGACTCGAGCTGGAAAAATCAACTTGGAAAAAAATCATGTGTGAATAAGTGTGTATGCGCGTGTGTGTGTCCAATTCGTGGCCAGCCAAGCCTCCTCAGACCTCTAAACAAGCACCATAAATTCACCCTCCACTTACCTGCAGTAAAAATGTCATGAGCAGGGTTTTTATTGGGCCACACACACACTGAACCTGCTTAGAAATCACTAAATACACACACCCTCACTCTCCTAAGCACACACACCAAAGCCTTTTTCTCCCTGTCTATCTTGTCATTTCCCATAGCTGTCTAGCAGCTTTACATTGGTATTGACATGACATGCCGTCGGTACGCAGGGAGTCCATGCTAACAACATTAACCACATAGATCCTGTCACAGCCACTCTGTGACCTCCATAGCCCCCCACCCTCTGACACACAGAAAAGCTGAAATGAAATGACATCATTTAAGGTAGAAACTAAATTGTACATTTAATGTCACAAATATCATCTTCCTCAGAGCAATATTTCATGACAATATGTCTTCCAAAAATACACAAAGAATTTAAAGCCATTTTCATGGCCATTTTACCATGGTCTGGATGAATACTCTAAACTGCCTATTTACCGTCAAAAATGAATTCACTGGCTGCAAAAAATCGGAATATCTTATTTTCAACACCCTTATCTCTTTAGTGCTTCATCCTCTGAACACCAAGGCGACTGCAACACACTCGGAACTTACTGATACTTTGTATCACATCAGCAATCGTTTCCCATTTGCCAATGAACTCGCTACTTCAGGCTGCACCGACAGTCGTAAGTCGTATCTCATGTTCCTCCGATTTACATGTCCATTGCATGAGAACCTTATGGAATGGTAATGATATATATACCATAGAGAGAGAGAGAGACACAGAGAGACAGAGAGAGAGAGAGAGACAGAGAGAG
Source organism: Melanostigma gelatinosum (assembly GCF_949748355.1). Taxonomy (NCBI): domain Eukaryota; kingdom Metazoa; phylum Chordata; class Actinopteri; order Perciformes; family Zoarcidae; genus Melanostigma; species Melanostigma gelatinosum. The sequence continues at coordinate 26,406,765 of NC_136640.1, forward strand.
AGAGAGACAGAGAGACAGAGAGAGAGAGAGAGACAGAGAGACACAGAGAGAGAGAGAGAGAGAGAGAGGCACAGAGAGACAGAGAGAGACAGAGAGAGAGAGAGAGACACAGAGAGACAGAGAGAGAGAGAGAGACAGAGAGAGACAGAGAGACACAGAGAGAGACACAGAGAGACAGAGAGAGAGAGAGAGACAGAGAGAGACAGAGAGACACAGAGAGAGAGAGAGAGAGAGAGAGAGAGAGAGAGAGAGAGAGAGAGAGAGACAAAGAGAGACACAGAGAGAGTCTCAGATTGTCACCCACACAAAAACACTGAAACACCCTAAAATGAACCAAAGATTATCACAATATTTACCAGTATGATGTATCAAAGCTTTTATTTGTGTCACTGTGTGTGTGTGTGAGAGAGAGAGACAGAGAGAGAGAGTTTGTCCTTGTGAAGATGTAACCTTCCAAAGCACAAAAGGTTAAAGGATGGTAAGTATGTATGCTCCCCCTCTTCCTTCTCAACATACACATAGACAGACATGAAAGCAAGCAGAAGTGAACAGTGGTGTGTGTGTGTTTTTGTGTGTGTGTGTGTGTGTGTATGACACATCTGGGAGTGTAATCAGTGGGCTCCTTTCAAGAGCTGCCAAAGCAAACAGGCCAATAAGGAATCCACTTTACAGACCATCGATCTCTGCTGGCCACAGCCAACAAAAACACACACACACACACACGCGCACACACACACACACACACACACACACACACACACACACACACACACACACACACACACACACACACACACACACACACACACACACACACACAGACACAGTCATTCACAGGCTGGGATGAGCCCATGCACACACAGTCACACATTCACCGAAGAATGGATTCACATACAGTAAAATACCCACCTACACTTACACTCTTACAAATGTGCACACACAGCAGGAAGACAGACGGACTCATGTGAACCCGAACACATACAGAATGTCCTAATAACCTAGCACAAGCACACACACACACACACACACACACACTCTCTCTCGCTCTTTCCTACGCCTTGAGCACTACGGTGTGCATAATCACATGCTAAAATGTAATGTCTCGAACAAAAGTGAGCTGCTAGTTCACCTCCACTGCCAACACACAGACACACATATTTAGATATGTGTGTTATCAATGTACATGCAGTTGATACTTGAACACATATATAAAACAAGATGCATCATACATTATTTAATATATTCTGCACATTTATGTTAAGTGTCTTTCTGAACTGAATAAAGCTCATCGTTTCCATTATTATAGATTTTTTTCTGAAAAATAACCATTTAACAAAATAGAAGAAGAAACAAATGGTTGGAACTGATTTGCTCTTGATTTGTTATGTCCCAACACACTCAGAAGCTGTTGTGTGTCCAGGACACTGAAGATCATGCTGTCTGAAGAGTTAGGGCTCTGGCAATGACCTCATCTCAGAAGCTTTACAAAGTTCTTGTGATGCAACAGTCATTTTAAAATCAGATACATTTATTACATTTGTATTTCAAATGTACTGATACTTTCAACCATTAAAACAATTTCACAGATGTTAGCCACTGACCACTGGAGACCCAGGAGAGTTTTCCAACAATTCTATTCTTGTGCAAACTTATCCTCTGCTTCTCTCAGTTACCCTTTCTTTTCTTTTTCTCCAACCAGACTGGGGGAAAACACAGAGATGCAAACAAATAAACAATGGAAATATTGTTATGGGGAGTCTCTGAATGTTTCAGAACGTCCCGCACTGAGGAGCCATCGGCGACTAAAACACTTCCAGATGATCCTCAGACAATAGAAGGAGAGAAAACAAGACGGATACGTCATCCATTTACTTTGGGCCACAGAACAACAATAAATCCTGGAAGGGCAGCAGGCACACGCACACACATGCACACACACACACACACAGACACACACACGCACATAAGTAAGTATGTTTGTTCACGTGCATGTGTAGCGATCTGGAAAAGGTAAACGAGATAGATTGAGCTGATAGGAAACTGCATACACTTGAAAGCCAAGATATAATGCAACCCACCAACAGGTTGTTTTCACAGTCCGTATACAAAAACACACACACACACACACACACACACACACACACACACACACACACACACGGCTGCCAAGTGCAGGAGACAGCCTCCATTGAGAAAACCAACGAGCTGTGCCTCTCCTGAGACTGAAGCGCACACACACACACACACACACACATGCACACACAAACATGAAAACAGATACACACCAATGCTATCATTGGCAGCATCAGAGTGAAAGCCAGTGGCTGTGACAGAGCTGTGAAACACCAGCAGCATGCAGATTCATGATCCTCCCCTTCCCTTCATAGACACTAAATAGAGGGAAAACATACTGTGTGTGTGTGTGTGTGTGTGTGTGTGTGTGTGTGTGTGTGTTTGTGTGTTTGCTATTTATAATCACATGCTTCATTTCTACCAGTGCTAGACTGCATTATATGTCAATGAAAAATAAAAAATCAGATCTGTTCTGGTCAGCATTGCCCACATGTGACATGACGGATATAAAGTGGAGGACTGTAAATGATTACAAATCGTGATCCACACCACAGTTCGTTGTTCCTCTGTGAGAAAAGGTCTCGATAACCCAACATTTGTTTTTAATTCTAGTCCCTAGTATGAAAAAGAAATATAGTCTGTATTAAACTGAGATTAATACATGTATGGCTATTGACGTTCGATATGTCACCACAGGGACACTCAAAATAATGTAAATCTTCACAAAATCAGTACAAAGGAGTGTGCTCAAATCAAAAGGCCCCATGAGGTTGTCCATCCTATCAACACACACAAGTTCTTCAAGTATAAATTCAACATAGGAATTGATTACTGAAATGAGATTATGAGTAAAGGTAACCATGTGTGTATGTGTAGATGAGGTGGACGATATGCCTCATGAACATCGCCACATTGAATTTTTTCGTATCTATTTTTGGAGCACGTATGGCATATGGCAGAGATAGGCTACACTAATCAACATTGGAGAAGGAAGCATGGCATTTGGATAAAGTGGAGCGAACTTTAAGACGATCACCGCCCACAGCGTCTTCCAACCACCCAGCAAGGCCAGCCGGACTAAACGCCACCGAAGTGGCCATCCCAGTAAGACAGGGAGGAGGGAGCCGAGATGGGCGCTAAGCTAAATCAGCTTGGACCTACGGCTACTCCACTACCCAGCCTGCTCCTGGCTAATGTCCTGTTGCAGGAAAATAAAATGGATGAAATAAGCCTAAACCAGCAACAGATTGGAGACTGTTGTGCTCACATATTCTGGCATCCCAGATCAAGCTTCACTTGACGGGCAGACTGCAGGACAGAGCGCAGGACTCCGGAGGCTGGAGAAGAGGGGGACACTCTGTTTACTCTAGTTATTACGATTGTTACTCACTCAGGTTTTCTGAGTATGCTGTGTTATACTTAATATTGGTAACTGTTACTCCTGACTGAAAGGACAAGGTGTAAAAGTAATTGGGACAAACCCAGATCCACATCAAAAGTCACAAAACTGGGACACAAAAATGAGTTAAAACCCTAGAGACCTAGAGTCTCTGCTACCACCAGAAATGCACACGTGCTTCCCTCTTTCTCCTTCCTACCGAACACTGTAGGTGCTGTGGGGTCACCCGGCCTCAAAGAGCTGTGAACGCAGACACATTTCACTTAGTCTGGGTTTCAATGCACTCATTAGTCACTCGTCTGGGTTTCATGGTTTTTTGTGTCTCGCGGTGGTCGAAATGTTTTAGAGGGCTTTTCCACCATGACAAATACACTACTGTACTTTTCGGACTATAAGCCGCTACTTTTTACCCCACGCTTTGAGGCGTCTGCTTATAGTCCGGTGCGCTTTGTATACGGATTTTTCCGTAGCTTTTCTCCGCCACAACAACAACCGCAACTTCCGGTTCTGGTCTAACAGCAGCAAGCCAGTTAGCCGTAAATGCTATTCAGAGCTATGAGCAGAGAAGATCAGCTTTTTCTCAAGTCTGCCAGTGGATCCTAACAGCTCGGAACAGTGTGACAGAATCCACCTTCACCAACGGGTTCTGAAAGGCTGGGATACTATGAGATTAAGGGGACAGCGCAATGAGGACGACAACGCAAGCTCAGGGGCGGATTTGTTCATGATGTGGTGTGTTCAAGGACCCAAATGCAGACTCGTTTTTTACAGTTTTTTTTACAGTTCTACAAAACTTGTTCTACAGAACTTGTTCAAGAGTTTTTTTGTGTGCGTGTTTTTGAGTGAGAGAAATAAATGTTTTGTATGATCTTAGTTCATGTATATTTGTGTTTACAATGGCTGGTATGATGATGTTGCGTGGACTTTTTTTTCTGACTTTTATTTTAATATGTCTGGACTATTTCCGGTGATCATATCATAAGATCATATCTGGAAGATATCTAGAAGATTTGCCACAATTGTGGCCAACAATCGACGAAATATGTTCGCTGTATGGCGCACAATTGTGGAAAATCTTCTAGATATCTTCCAGATATGATCTTAGTTCATGTATAATTGTGTTTACAATGGCTGGTATGATGATAGTCTGCTTTATCTCAGCCATTCGTTGTTATTCAGCCATGAAGGTACCGTACATGATGTGGTGTGTTCAAGGACCCAAATGCAGACTCCGGACAGCAGCGTTATATTGCAAACCTCAAAAACACGCATACAAAAACACGCATTGCGCTGTCCTCCGCATCTCATAGTACTCCAGCCTTTCAGAACCCGTTGGTGATGGTGGATTCTGTCACACTGTTCCGCGCTGTTAGGATCCACTGGCAGACTTGAGAAAAAGCTGATCTTCTCATGCAGCGTGTCGACGTTGCTCATAGCTCTGAATAGCATTTACGGCTAACTGGCTTGGCAACAACAGCTATTCAGAGCTATGAGCAACAACAGTTATTGCCTCATTGCTTTTTGTTTGGTAGCCGTGAGAGACCTTAGTCTGTAATGCAAGTATGTCTGCATGAAAAGATGTACAAATATATATTATATATTCGCTAATGCTAATCGCGGTTAGCATTTCCCCATTGGCCGTAATGTTAAAATTAGCTTAGAAGCTAGCAACATGTTATGATGTTCATAGAAGAAGACAACTTTAGTACGGTACTGTTAAAAGCGTCTTGCTGTTCAACGGGGACACCTGCGGCTTATAGACCAGTGCGGCTTATCTATGTACACATTCTTTATTCTGTTCAAATCAGCTGGTGCGCCCTATATACCGGTGCACTCTATAGCCCGGAAAGTACGGTATTTGTGGGGAAAACAGTGGATATGTGCGATATTGTATGGTTTGATATAAAGTAAATTTCATATACTGTATATTTATACAAAATGGTCCATATGGTCTGTAGGTTTATGGCTGTAAACCTACAGACATATGCTCTCCAAAAACGACTTAGATGACACTTCTGGTGTCAGAAAGAGATCATCAGGAGTGATTTGACTTCTTCATAGAAAGTGCTGGACAGAAAGAGAGTATGGAGAGACACATGAAGATGAAAAAGGACAGCAGGGTGAGGTAACCATGTGCAGATGGACCCTGTGTGTGTGAATGTGTGTGTGTGTGTGTGTGTGTGTGTGTGTGTGTGTGTGTGTGTTTGTGTTTGTGTTTGTGTGTGTGTGTGCAGGCAGCTGCAGGAATGTTCCTGCTGAGAAAGAGCAGGACGTCTTGTCATCCACTGTGGCCACAACATCAAGACACACTCACACACACACACACACACACACGCACACACATCAAAGGGTGTGTGGCCAGTACCGTTCCAGCACTGTGGTGGTGTGGGGAGACAAACAACAACAGCGTCACACACACACTTAGACATACACACACATGAAGCTCTGACTCACACACACAGACAAACACACTAACACACATATACAGTATAATCAGTCACATTCATACACGCAAACAGACACACACATACACATTGTCACACACACTCACACAGCCCACATAATGGGCCATTTCAGCACCAAGACCACAACTAATACAGTAAATGACAGGGAAGGACTGGGAGAGAGCCAGGCTAAATGTGACACTGATTTTCTGTAGTGTGTGTGTGCGTGTGTGTGTTTACTGCCCTGACACCATGACTCTAAAGGCCGGGGCCCAGATGCTGGTGTGGCCACTCCGGTTCACCGTCCCAACATACTATGGCGTGCACACACACACACACACACACACACACACACACACACACACACACACACACACACACACACACACACACACACACACACACACACACACACACATACATGCACGGAGCTATGTCCTTAAACAACATGGCTGTGGTGTTGGAAACTCTGACCAAAGTGTCAGTGGAAGCATCAAAGCAGTGTAATGAGAGAGCAGAGAAAAACCAGTCAACAAGGCAGCTCACACCAGTCCAAAACACAGGAATACACTCCAGCGACCAGTTGACCGCACTGGGCTGATTGTGTTGCATGATGGGGCGAGTCTTCTTTCCGACTGATCCAGCAGAAGGGATAAAATGGTTCCTACTGAATGCATTCTATTGTATCGACAAAAACTCATGATTACCAACTGCAATTATGTACAACAGCGAATAGTTGACAATGGAACTTTTGTCACCTTGCTATCTTCAAATTGTAAAATTCTTCGGCTAAAAAAGCTAAGAAAATTCAAGACATCAATTTCCCCGCTGAATTTTACCATCTCCTCCAAAGTCCTCAGAAACCTTCATTGGTTAGCTGCTGCTTTCAGAAAACGATTCAGAATCCTCCTTTTGGTTTTCATCCAGACATGCTGTCAGTTTATAGCCCCGGCAGATATCCGGGTCACAAGGTGGAACTCTCCCCCATGTGCCCAGAGCACTTTCTAAGTCCGGTGAGATGGTTCTCAGTGTTTATGCTCTGAATGAAGCCGTCTGTCTGCTGATCTTGGACTAACTTTTAAATCCCAACTAAATACCTTACTTTTCACTCAAGCATTGTCTTAAATGAATACAATGTATTCGTAGCCTACAGTGTGCTTGTTTGTACGTGTGTATGTATTTTTCAACGTATCTTCATGCAACAGTTTGCATTGTATCCTACGAAAAGTTACTCCTTATTTGCCATTTGTTTTCCTATGAAAGCCTGCAACACGTGACAGTTTCCGCTTGTTACTTGCGGTGTTTTTAAAGTAAACCTGTCTTCACAGGAAACTCAGTTATGTTTAGGCAACAAAACCTCTTCGTAAGGTTTAGGAATAGATCATTGTTTGGGATAATGTAACCACAGAAGCAAGTAAGCAAGTTATGTGACAAAAACATCAACGTTGACTTCTTATTTCACATGGGGAACGAACAGCGGCCTCCTGGAATGCATAGCATGGTTGCTAAATGACATTGAATAACTATGTGGGGAAAGTCTACTATCACAGAATCCGGGCCTTTGTGGTCAGGTGGGACAGCAGCTCTTTCCTGAAATCCTGAACACTGCTACTAGTAAACACAGGAAAAGAGCTGTTAATATTGGTCAGTATCTGATATTTGGCTCTAGATCCATCTTGCAACTTCCATTTATCTACATTTGTCCAGTTCAGATTCTTTGAATAGCCTCTTATACTGTTAGTTAACATCAGGGTTTGTGTAAAACTGAATGATGATGAAGCATAACGTAACAACCGTAAAAATGTTCCCCCCGTAAATATATATGTGTTTGATAACAGTAGCTCGATATACTACGTCACTTGCCAAAAGGAACACACTTAATGTATCCGTCGTCTGCATAACGTACAAAGCCAACATGTTTTGCATTGTGTTGATTGCATTGTGCTGATTGTTTAATGTTGTGCACCACCTGTCATGTCAAATTCCTTGTATGTGTAACATACCTTAGCAATAAACGGTTCTGGTTCTGATTCTGATGTTTTCCTGGAGATGGTCCGCTCAGTTAAGTGAGTTCACATTTAAATGAGATTCACTCCAGCATGTTTCTTTTTTCATAATTACATTCATTTTATAATGTGAGATTAGGATATTATGGCGAGTGTGAATGTCCTTGAAGGTAAAATCCATTCATATAATATTATTTCATAAGAAACGTAGACAATAAGTGTTAATAATGTATATGTGTGCCATCTTTGTCTATGCATGTGTGTCTCCAGCCCCAGCGCCAATAAATCAAATCTCCTGCCGTGCATGTGCCTCCACCCCTGCTGTGCAAATTTGTCCAATTAGCCACGGCCCCCGGGGAGTGTAAGCACGCAAACACACACACACACACACACGCACACACACACACACACACACGGGCCCCCACAATCCAGTGTGAAATGGGGCTCTGCCACAGTGTGAGGATTAAGCGACAATAAAATGCATTTCACGGCCACTTTATAGGTCCGGCCTCCATAGAGCTGAGGCCAAAACACTGCAACTACCCCGCCCCTTTAATCTGTGCCTTCTCCGCCCAAACACACACACACACACACACACACACACACACACACACACACACACACACACACACACACACACACACACACACACACCATAAATCCACACCATGGGAGAGAGAGAGCCCGAATTAATCAACGCCCTCCCCAGCGACTCTGGACTGACCAAGATGTTTTTCTAAATGAAGTTGTACATTTCCTCTCTGGCAGCAGATTATCCGTCGCCTGTCGTGAGAACACTCAAAGCTGATGACAAACTTCATATTCTGAGGCCTTCATCACAACACTGTGACAAGGAATTAAAGTCCCGTATCTTAAAGTATGATTCGTTTTTTTTTTAAACACAAACATAGTAGGGTCAAATGTCAGTTTTTTTAGAGTTTAAAAAATCAGTTTCAGTGTTTTTTTTATCCTGGAAATTCTGGGTGATACACCGAAATGGTACGCTCCACGGCTGTATTTAATCATCAATATTTTCATTATGTTCTTCCGTAATTTTTTTAAATAAATCAATTCACTTTTCAGTCTAAATCGTCTGAAAAACACTGCAAAAGGCCATCAGCACTGCATAGAGCCCACAGTGGCCGTTCAGAACCCAAAGATATTCTCTCTACAATTATATTGAGCAAGGGAAAATCCTTTTCCTTAAAATTGCTGTTGATTTATTTTCTGTCGTTCAGCTCATCAATGTATTGAGTGGAAGCAGGAATAAGGATAATACAACAGGGAGTCATGGTCATGACGTCACGTCTGAGCTCGCCTCTGTAACTCAACATCTCTCACTCCGTGTTTCTTCTGCATCAACCTTTCTGAAAACAACTGAAGCGTGTTCCTGCAGTTTGCTTGAATCAGCATCCACTAAAGCAGTTGCTATAAGATATTAAAACATTCTTTGGTAACAAAGTTAAAAAACAATTACTTTGGGAGCACAGAAAAACTACTTGGCTTGTCCATATCCAAAGAAACTCAAAAGATGTCCTGATGTTATTACAGGTATCTTGACTAAATACGTATACGACGGTTCAACAGGTCCTGATCAAAACACAAGAAGTGAGCATCCTGTTTAAATCTCCGTTCCAATGTTGTACTGTTGGTTTTGCATACAATCGTCAATGAGATTTTCTTACTTTGGGATCAGAACTCAAAGCTTCGTTTTCACTCTGACTCTCTATTTATTGGTTTCAACAGTTTCACTCAGGACATATGGTCAGAAAAAAATAAATGAAGATTCTTAATTATTAAACACGGAGCGCCATGTTGAACACCCCCACAATCAATGATTTACCCTATCTCCACATGTTCTTCACGTCCAGTTTGAACAGAAGTCACACTCAAGCGTGCACCTTTATTTTCTGTTTCTTATCGCTCCGCTGCTTGTTGCTTGCTTTTTGCCCTGCCCCTTCCGCTGAGGTCAGCATATGATTGCATTTTGTATGTGTGTGTGTGTGTGTGTGTGCTGATCTGGATGCACAGTAGTCCTGTAGTACTGGCCAGCGTTAAGGCTCTTATATGGAGGATAATCCAGGATAGCAAGGGGAGTCTTAACTCACCCCTCCAACACATAGGGTGTCACTGGGTGGGAGGGGATGAGGGGGGCAGGCGGAAGTGTAAAAGGGAGGCTAAAATCTCTCCCTCGTTTTTCTCTCTCTCTCTCTGCCTATCTTGGCTGCCCAATGTGCCCACATAACCCTGCAGGACTCCACCAAGGTGTGATATGAAAGTGGGTACAACACATGGGAGTACTAATCAGTGAGGACTGGAGAGGAAAGGTAAACGGTATTTGTAGTTGTGTTGATATGCGTGATTGTGTGACAGGTTACACAGTCAGTTACATCTAAGTCAACCGAGTCACGATCTAAATATGTAACATTCATGTAGTTCTCTTTCTTTTGTCTTTCCACCTTTGACAGACGCATAATAGAAAGACGGAGAAGTGCAGCTGCTTCACATGAATACAAATGAAGGGAGAAAGTGGGAAATCAGTTAATGATCTAATGAAGGAGTGTGCAGTGAAGGAATAAAGGAAGGAAGCAGCAAATGAAAGGGAAGGAAGAAGGGAAGATGTTTGATCGATAGAAACAAACAAACCGGATGATGGAAAAATGAAAATGGGAGACGAGAGTCAAGAGAAAAAGAAGGCAGATTGTACATTCATACAAACAGCAAAGGGAAGCAAAGAGGAGGGAGGATGGATTGGTTGACGAAATGAAAAAGAGGAAGAAGAAACACAAAGACAAAAGGAGAATATAAAGAAGGAAGGAAGGAGGGAAAACAGCTGCCTGTCAATAATTACATTTTGTCTAAAGTAAACAGGAAGTAAAACAGAAGGAGGAAAGAAAGATGGAAGCTCCCGATCTGAATCTCTGCTTCTGTCACTCTTGATGAAAAAATGGTTTGTATGTGTGTGATTTGACATATCTGGCGGGGACGTTATCAGGCGAGGTAAATCAGCCTAAACCTGGTGCTAATGTCTTGGTGGGGGTGTGGGAGAGAGTAATAAGGACCAGCTCCAAAAGGCTTGAGCTGGCCCGCTAAGATTCTTAACCCTCCTAACCTCCCCTGGCACCACCCAAAATCCAAAATGTCCCTGAACGTCAACGCAAAAACACTCGTTTCATTTCCCGTTGCATAATCAATCGGACTTTCTGGCTTTTGAGTTTAGGTAGTAGAACGTGTGGGCAAAACTGTGAATGTGTTAGGATCTCGGTCTGACCTCGTGTGTGCTCCTCTGTTTTCCCCCCTGTCAGTGTTGTTGTTTGAAGGCCATGTGCTTATGTTTTGTTTTTGTGTCAGCCTATAGTTTCCACCCCGAGTTCCATCTCCAACCACGCCCCTCTCCCCAGGCTCAGCTGTGGGGAATTCCGGTGATCAGCGCCGACGGACTTAAATACCCCCAGCTGTCCTCCGGCGCGTTGTCAGTCCGTACGGTTACCAGTCTGGTTCTAGTCTCCGTGAGTTTGAGCAGTGTTTTCATGACCAGTTATTTCTAAACCTTTCTGGCTGTCTGCAGCACTCCTGCCACGCAGAGTCGATCCCCGGGAATTCACCTGTGCGCAGAGGCCGATCCGAGTAGTACCACGGAGTTCACTGGTCGGCATCCCTTGTTTTCATCCCGGACCGTTTCCAGCCGTGAGTAAGGTTGAGTTTCCTTCCTTACTAATCCTAAGGATTAATCTGCTGTGTGAGCGTGCGTTTGGGTCCATCTACTACACCACCACTTAACAGAATGAAGTTGAGTCAAACAATACATATAGAAGAATTTGCTGCTTTGTATTACGTTACCTAACGTCATAAGTCACAGTTAGATCAACATATAAAAGGTGCAAGATACCAGACTGGGAGCACTTTGATGGCCTCTCAAGGACTCTCAACACAAAAGACCCCAGTTTGCATCCCCTCTCCTACCAAAACTCAATGTTGGGTTCTTGTAATCATGATGACAATCTTTCATGATAGCAATCAAACCCTTGGTTTTAGTTAAATGTAATCATATCCTGTTTTCCTCAGCAAATGTTCTGACTTCAGGTAAAAACTCAAACTCCAGCTGCAGTTGATATTGATGCTGATGATGCTGTAAACTACATTTCAGATTGGAAAATGTTACAATTGAGTGACATCAGCTTATGTTCTTGTCGTGTTGGCTCAAAAACTCAAATCAGTATAGTTCTTAAGAAGCTGAAACTAAGTGAATTCAAGCTTAGAAGTCAAGTCAAGGTAGAAATGTGATCCATGTATAATATATTGTCCTACATCAGGTTATTGAGTATTGAGTAGAATCCTGGTTTGACCAATGTTGCTAATATACTAAATTAACTAAGGATTTAGCTTTTATTAAATTCCCATATTTGCTCTCACTTGCACACTGTTAACTAATGGTTGTTCAATCAGGAGAGACTTGTTTCATAATTTAACAATGATTTATTATACAAGCTTCAAATATGAAAAGTGCAAAGTCTTTGGCGATTGGACTCCATCCTGAAGTACTATCACCGAGGGTGGTCCAATAGGCCTAATCCCCCAAAAGAAATGTATTTATATGAATAAATAAATGCCTTACCGACTGCTGTGGTGAATTTCCTAAGAAAATAGACAATTTGTCATGAGAGAAATCTAAGGGTAGAACGTGAATGAGTAGATGTTAGACCAGAGGTGAGAGGTCCAGTATAGTCAAAGCAAAGGATAGAGGAATGTCACAACGGACTGCAGACTAGGATACGGGGGGTATGGTAGGATTTCAACAGATCCCGAAACATATGGCGGGGTCGGCCCTGCGGCGGGTCCGAGCGCAGGACGGGATAGGTGAGGGTCAAGCTAGACCGCAGACAAGGACAGGTTGGGTCCTATTCGACCGTAGCGTAGGATAGGGTCACGTTTAGACCGCAGAGCAGAATAGGGGGGGTTCAAGGGACAACGTAGAACAGCACGGTTGGGAGTGTTACGGCCCCCGCATGTTTGGGGTCTCACTGCCTCAGCACAACCAGACCGGGTGAGCTCACCCTGGAAACTAGAACGTATGTCATACTTTGACAGGTCTCACATCACTCGGGCCGCGAAATAGAAATTATGTCATATCTGACTGCGAAATTAGAAATTTGTCAACTCTGGACGGATCTCTTATCAAACGGACCAGGAAATGAGAAACGGGGCACCTCAGACCCTCCTTTTCTTTTAGGAAAGTAAAACAGTCCCGTCGGACCAGGAAACAGACACGTTAAGCCAGGTCACGGTCACCTAGGAAACACAGACACGTTAAACCAGGTCACGTTCACCTAGGAAAACAGTCACGATAAGCCAGGTCACGTGAGACCAGGAGATTGGGGGAAGCAGTGTTAGACCAATCAGGTGGAGAAAACGGTCGAGTCACACCAGAGAAATAGAGCAAGATAAACGGGAGAGCACAGTCTTATACCGTTCTGATAGGATATCCATTTGCACAATATAACGTGAACCATACCTTAGTGTTACTATCAGGAACATTTCAAGAAGGGTATCATGCTATCGCCTGCTATGAGCCAATACCAATAATGTGACCTACCAACGATCCACCAATCGATGTGAACATGTCACCACCACCAGTTGTATGCGTTCCTTACCGGATTTTAAGGCGTCAATGATCTTTGATTATCGAGGACGGTGTTGAGATTGGGGCGACTGTAAGCTGTGAAGGTAGAGGATGACTAACATCCCAATTGTTGTAGGGTAGTAGCAGAGATGCTTCGGTTAGCTGCCGAAGAGCAGCCCCTATTCTAAAAGAGTGCCCCGAGTATAGCTGGAGTAAGAATAGTAGAGTCTATCCAAGCCACAACTACCATGCAAGCACCTCCACATTTGGCGTGTTTAAGCCATGAGTTACCAGCCAAGTCACGTACCCATTAGACCAGAATAGTGAGTCCAACAGACTTTCGTGCAACGGCCTTATACCGTGATGCGCGAAGATCCACTTCAACAACAGCATGCGAGAGGTAGCTCTAGAGATAATACATTTTGCATGAATGAGATACTGCTATTAGACAAATTGCATGACGAGCCACAATGCCAGAAACAATGTCAACATGACGCATGAATTATGCATGACTTACCGTACACATTGTTAAGGCTTTAAAGCGCTTTAGTTACCCTTTGTGTCTAGTAAACCACTGGCCTTGACAGAATCCCCCAAAACCCACGGATGGTCTGCATCCATGTTGTAGTGAATCAGCGAAACTCAGCTTGTTACACCATTCAAGTGATCGCACAGCGACCTGACACGCAGGTCAGCGCAGCACCCAACATCAAGGTAGATTGTGCCTCTTAGGCCAAGGAAGATGCCATGTCCAACGAGCAGGAGAGGAAAAGCGCGTCCCTAGGGGATGAGCCTGAATGGAGCTGATCTACTTTATGTATAAATGTCCACGTATGGTTTTGCCACTTCACCATCCCCGTCAGGAGTCACAATAGCGCCGTTGTGGCAGATTACTGGCTGCAGAGCCCCTGGTCCTGGCGCTCTGATGAGTAACAGCCCTACTCCATTGCCCTTCTGTGCACCTGAACTCCTCTCTGCCAGTGCTGCCCATTTAAAGATGTGGTCTTTTACTTCCGCTGACCATGCCCCACACTTCAACAGGCATGCATTCTCGTTACCTTACTGATGTTACTGACTGTCACACCTCACCATTGGTAGCCGCTCTTTACTATGTTATCATAACTACCTTTAAATCCCATCCTGCCTCGTGTCCTTCCGTATTTGTCATAGCTTGGGAGCCGGGTTACGACATTACACATGGCCGCCTCCCAAACACAGAATGTGGACATTTATAAATCAGCCTTAACCACTATGGACAGACTCTTAAAAGTTCATTCCTCCCCTGCAGTTTAACCCTGTGTGTTTCATATGTCCAGAGACCATTATGATTATTCCAAGCAGCCAGGTGAAGCGCCACTAAGCAAAACATTTTGAGCAAACTCACCCGCTCAATCCAAAATAATAGAGGCACCGATATGAGCCCAATAATCAGAATCCTATCACCTGATTTCACTGCCCAACTATGATGTCACAAGAGGAATAGAGCTGAACAAAATGTTTAATAACAACAAATAATGTTGCTGCCCACAATCTTCTTCAACGTACGATGTAATACTTCCATTTACATCGCTTCACCCTGATTGTACTGAATTTAAAGCTGCATGACTATACAGTTGCATTAATTTACTAAATGAGGTACTTTATCTTTTTAAGATGACAGTTCTTAAAAGCTTATGTTCTGTAATTTAATCTATGAATGCATCCCTTACTTTACACGACATATTCCTTCAACTTCTTGATTTAATCATCAGCTGTTGACTACGAACCAACCAACGTTGATACAACTGTTAGGCTACTTCAATTTATATGGGACTAAATCATCCCGCACGTTAGACCGACCGTGATGTTCCGGACCTTTGCATGAGGAACCTCTCTCAAACTGGGCTTGCTGAAGTTCATTTGAACACCCTGCTCTATACGTTGTCATTCTCTGAAACACCAGAGGCGTACCAACACCATGGCTGTGAAGAATAACAGAGGCGTGTCACTCATAGAACGTTGGCATAGCTGACACAAGCCATGGCCTACCTCCCCAATGCCGAGGAGGGATTGTAGTCATCTGTAACCTCATATTCATAAACTACTGATCGCCTTAGCCAAGCCCTGTTCGGAAAAAGTAAAGTATTAAATGTATCATACAAAACACAGGTTAAATATCCTGTAAACTACTGGATGTGGCTGCCAACCATTTACTCAAAATGAAAACCCTGCTGTTCTGAAGCCTCTCAAAATAATTGGCCCATCTCCTATACTCCCCAGACCTTACAATAGTGTTCTATCAGTGCACTATTTGTGATATACAATGGATCATGAGAACCGCCCGTGCCAGATTGAATTCGGAGGTGCATGACCGAAGCGTGATCACTTGCGGGCCTACCCGCATCACGCGCCTGCCGTGATTCATTGCCGTGAGTCCCCATCGCGCCCATCACTACGACGAGGATAAACTCACTGCTAACTAACTGCTGCTTAGTTATGTTTATTTCGGCTCATAATGACTTGTAGTCTCCTGAATGCGCTCCACTTCCACTACTGGGACAGGTGCTTTCATACTAATTAAATGAGAGCGATGCTGCGGAGCGCCAGACGTGTGTCAGCCCCATGACTTCCTCATTTGTTGGAAAATGACCCGGAGCGGAAACAAAGTCTCCGTTTCAATAGCGAGGAGCGTTGAACTGTCCCGTGGAGCTGATTTACCATGGCGGCTGGTGGCGCCGCTGTTAACAGTATAACAGAAGCTGCATCGTTTACCAGAGATGGAAGACCAGTATCGATGGAGCGGATGGAGCTACCCGGTGGAAATGACGGCGTTGTCTGCATTGGAGGCCCGGAGTGCTGGTGGAGAGTGTACGGGACGCCGCCTGCGGAGCTCGGATGAGCCCAGCGATGGATCGACTGGTCGCGAGTAACTGTTAGACTTCCTAGGACACCACCGCGAACTACTAGCTGAGCCAAGAGGCTTCTTGCTCGTCTGCGGGGGAGCCGCTGCGCCGCGCCGGCCACCTGGTGCGCTGAATGCCGGCTCCGGCTAAACACGATGTTGAGACCCGACTCTTCCTTAAACGATCAAAGTCGGAATCTGTCATTGTCTCAGTTACGCACAACTAGTTGTTTAAAATGTAAGAGAAATAGTATCGCTTCACATCTGCTTAGCTGAAATGACACCTGACAGCAGCAGAGAGGAGAACGCTATTTAAAGTTTGACAGCAACGATATGATTGGCTTGAGGAACCGGTGTGCAGAATCTGGTTGGTTATTTAAAAGTGCACGCCCCCAATCAGCTGATAGAGTACTTACAAGGAGAGGAAAGACAGAGATTACTAGTGAGTGTCTTCCTGACTGAACTTGAACTTGAGCTACATTTTTGTCTGAAACTTTGATTCGTCTTTTAAATCCTATTCACACACTGAAATCTCCCAATGGAATCACCATGTGCTGTGATTTCACTGTGAGATTGAGATTCTCAACGAGAGCTCCATCTAATCCCATTTTTATGCTAAGTACCTGTCACAGGATAAGTGTGATTTGTTTGTGTCCTGAGTGTTGTGATGGCGGGACAGTCATCCGCGCTGGGTGGGATTGAAACACAAATCTGGATCATCAATGATTGAAAACAACCGCTCGCTGCTCTCGCCCTCTGGTAAGGACTGATCGTCTCTGTTATTGTCTCTCTGCTGCACAGAGACTTGACAAATACACGCTTTTATTAGCTGATATTACAGTAAATATCTAATATCTGACCAATTTAATGCAACAAATTCTCGTAATTTGAATCAGTGAGTCCCAAGAATTATACTGCTGTTTCTCCAGAAATAAAATGATCTTGCGACTATGAACTAGTCTACTATGAATCATATATACCCTACATTGATATCCAATTGTAACATAAAATGAAACGTTCCATTTATCAGCAGACAGGCTCTTTTCTCTGCTACATTTCTTTACTTCTCTGGACCACTGCTGTTGTTTCTTATCCTTCCGCCCCCCTCTATTATGATGCTGACATCAGTCCATTCAAGCTCTAAGGACGAGATGCTCTCTGTCTATGTTTGTGATACCGGTTGATGTGGCTCATGTGTTTTGGTTGCCCCCTAATGAGAGATCAAAGCATTGAGGTCCTGACCCTGAGACGCCGGGCGCTGGGAGAGGAGCCTTAAATCTCTGCGCTTCCCATAAACTCCCCTTCTCCCACTCCCTCCCCTCTGATAATACTCAGAGCCACACGAATATACTTAAATATAAAAATACTTTTTCTAAAATGACTGAACTTGAAATTAAACTATGGCACAGGAGTAAAGATTTTCTTTATTATTATAATATAATAAATTAATAATTAATAATGACGAAATAAACTAATAAATTAAAGGAGTGGGCAGTCATGGGTCATTTTCTGTGGGAAACCAAATATAATTTCATTGGAAAAGTATGAATCTATTGCTTAAAACTATTTAGAACAGATTCAAGGGTACTCTGAATAATCTCTGTTATTGGCTTTAGATTTGACTTCAGATGTTTGTCACAAAAATATTGTTTAAAACTGGCACAGTTAGTTTGATTAAGACTCATCCACATAAGGTATAAAGGAGTATCAAATCAAAATTGCCATGATAATGGTCTTAATTTCCCTTCCTTTACTGTGACAGCGGATGCACATTTCATTCAGCAGTGTCTGGGCGAACCATCAAGCACCTTCACATATTCCGATATCCTCCTACAGGACGGGGATCGATGAGAACGCCGGCACTTAGAGAGCAGACACGGTGTATTGTGAAGGCACTGTCAAGCCACTGACAACACCGTGGGTAAACACACATAGGGCTATTCATGGCTGCACGCCTGCATCATCACACACCTATGTGTGCATATGAAGACGTACACACACACACACTCACACACACCTTTGACATACAGACGCATCAACTGGGTGCAGGCCCTTGGCTCGGGGAAGTGTAATATTTCAGTAATGTGATGGAGTTTGATCCAGGGTGTCCAGTGACCCACAGAGCTGCTGTTTTATTAGCACAAAGAGCACTCAGGGGCTCTCCGATTCAGCACACACACACACACACACACACACACACACACACACACACACACACACACACACACACACACACACACACACAACCTTGTCTGTACAGTCCAATAAACACAGCGGGCTCTATAAACTATAGACACATGCATAGAGAGTGTGTTGGACTAAAAAATACAAGCAACAGCTTCATCACCACCATCAAGCATTGACACCAATAGCTATCGATCAAAGCCACATCCTGCTCGGATCCATTCATACCGATACCTCGTCATACAACCTTTACACCTTGCATTAAAATGCATTTTGGTGATCGGATTGCATTTGACCACATGAGGAACAGGTGTAACACCCAAAAGGTTTTCAGGTCGGATTGTGATCCGATGGTCCAAACCATCTCTGGCTCCCAGTCAGGGACGCATAGTGACCACATTGAACACAACTGTGAATTAAATTGATAATTCAGTACACATACAAAAACTACGTCGGCAGAAATATGCAAATGTTCCAATTAAACCAGCAAGGAAGCAGCCATTTAGTTAACATGCTAAGCTACTAGCAAGAAAGCAGCAAGAAAGCTAGTCGAACCAAAAGCCAATACAATGCAGCAGCTTGCACGGATGTATTGTATTATATGTACAATTATATTCTCAGAAAATGTTAGAAACAAATGACCAGTGTGCAGATTGTCCCTTTTGAGATTGTCATATTGTATTGTTATACTGTAAGTTATATATCAAAGTTGATGGATGGATAGAGTGTGTCACTTTTTAATATTTAATATTATTTAATTCTTTAATATTATTAAATTATTGAATATTTGCAATCGCAGAACCAGTAGTGCAAACAACACATAATGTCAGGAATCATTTTGGTCAGTTTCTAAAACAACAGAACCTGGGTGACCCTGCCTTAATAAGTGGTGGAATCGTCTGTTTCACTGCTTCGTGACAGCTAGCATTGTTGCACTGTATAGTAGTAATGTTGTTTCAGAGGCCTTTCCACCCGAACAACTATACACTCCTGGGAGAAACACATTGTACTCATCTTTCCAAATATGCATAGGCTAATTGCTTGTGATTGTCAAACTGCATTGATTATGTGGAAACTGGCCATATGGGCTGAAAGCACTGATACTAGATCTACTTCTACTGCTGGGGGGGGGGGGGGCTAGTTAAGTCACTACCATTCCCTTGGCTACATACAGAAAAAAGTCAATGTGAAATCTGAACAACTTCATTTGAGTATGTTTCTTTCCCCAGTATTGATATGAGCTTACTGTGCTCTGTTGTAGCAAACACTATCAGGGGAGCATCAGCAGCTGTGGTATTGACAGAGCGAGGAGGGTCTAATGCATAGACTGTGACTGCAGAGTGGATCATATTAACACATCTTATTGACTTGGCTTTTAACAGATATCACATTCATACACAGCATGGTGTGTGGAAATGGTCTATGAACTGGTGATGAAGCTGAGAGTTCCGTCTTGTGATCACATAATAGACTAATGACATTATGACATCATCATATTATGTGAATCATCCTCATAAGACTTGCATTTGATTTTCACTAACACCCACACAGAAAGGGCCATCCAATCGGCAGTCAGCTTTTCCTGGGAAGCAAAACAAATCTGGTCGATTCACCTCCAACAGCTCACCTTTTCCAGCTAATTTTGGTTGGTTGTGTTTTTTTTAATTATTTTTTTTAATTATTATTATTATTATTATTTTTTTTTTCCCTCCATCTCAAAAGGCTCAAGGACATTCTCTCTCTCTCACACACACACACACAGACTATATGATATTTGCTGGCTTTTATCCCACTGTTCTTGTCATCCTCTTGTTATGTCTATGTATTGTCTTAATATTGTCTCGTGTCTTTCAATAAAAAAGTTATGAAAAAAATTTAAATAAAAGACTATAAAAGGCAGTCAACTGTGCCGTCCCACATGGTCACACTGGATTTGTGTGACTATCTCTGTTTGTTACAATGCACACTATAAAGAGAGGCAATTAACGCTGTGGCCATAAATAGTACCAGAGGTGGAATTATGATGACAATATTAAGGATTACACCAGCAAATACCAATGCCTGCATGTATCACACAGGCCTGAGTATGTATAACATATTGCTGTTGGCTGTGTTTGGGGATAACCTCAGTACCATCTAGCAACAATCTGCTGGACGTTGAGAAACCCCAGCGATGACATGAGCCATGAACTGTCAGTGATACACCCTGACAGCAGACACAGTGCCCTCCATAACCCTTACCAAAACACCCCTGCCCCGTGGTCCTGATGGATTAGCCCGCGTCTATAGGGTCACACAGGGATGGGCCGGCTCAAACGCAAGGGTGGGGGGTGAGGACAGAGGAGTGTCTGCCTCATCTCACCTCCTCTGGCCTTTGGGGTGGACTGTGATAGGATTGGGCCTATCTGAGCCAGGGGGAAGATAATGAATGAGGGTGTATTATTTGTGTGTGTGTGTGTGTGTGTGTGTGTGTGTGTGCTGACAGTGCCTGGGGAACATGTGTTATGAATCTATCAGGCCGGGCGCCCGGGCCATCATCGGGTGGACAGGGGTCTGGTTCCAAGCGCTCCAGACTGCTAGGATGACTGGCATGCGTGGCAGCTACCTGACCCCCCCAGCCCCACCCCCACCCACGTACACACACCTCCCTCCACGCTGACACACACACACACACGCACACACACAGACATCGACAAGCTTCCCCAGTGCTCGACACTTTAGACTGATTGGGATAGCAACTGCAACAGCTGGCCGGGGATTAAGGCATGGCCAGATTCAGCGTGTATGTATTTCTGTGTGTGTTAGTGTGTGTGTGTTGTTACGAGGGGACTGGCCGGTCCCTCTGGCACCTGTCGCCTAAACCCAATCCCTGCCCTCCTAAGCTGGGTGGATGAGCAGAGCCCGGTCCTCCTCTGGGACCATGTACTCCTGCCCCAGAGCAGTGCTGGGCTGTGCTGAGCTGATGAGTTCAGCGGGGTAGCAGGGGCATGCTGGGGGCAACTAAGGGTGGGAATGAGGGGGAGCGCTGCTTCCAAACAGATGTGGGGATATCCTTCCTCTCCAAAACACAAGCTACAAGCTAACGATTGGCAAATTAAAATGAAAACAAACATGCACAGTAGATGATACCTCACGGCCCCCGCCAGCGCCAGCACCCTCTTGGGAGACAGCGTGAGGCCAAAACAGCTTGTGTGGCTCATTGTGCTACTAATGGGACTTATGACACACAAGGGTGAAAAGGGCCGAACAATTTTACGCCCTCATCTGCAAACCAGTGTGAGCACATATACTGAAATATTGGCAAGTGAACACCCACGCTCATCAGAGGCTCATTGTGGCGAGAGAGGGCAGTACTCGGCTCTCAGCACCCTGCCTTCCACTCCTTTGATGACTCTATTTCCTCAAGACACACGCAAACACGCATCTTCATCTGCCGTCTATAGAGTGAGCTCCGGCATGCCTCCACCAGAACATATGGCCATCGCTGTCGAGGGTTTGTGTCAGGCAATACTCAACAGAGTATGATAATATTCTATGATTTAAAATGTTCTGTGTTCAGATTGTTGCCAAAATAAAAGCACTTGCCCTTTAAAGATGTTTGTCTTTTTAAGATAAGACAGAACATAATTTATCCCGAGGGAAACTATTGTGCAGCAGTTGCACCGCATGAACAAAATCCCCAAAATAAGATAAAAACAGGGTTGAATGTATTAGTACTCGTATTAGTATTTCATTATTGCTGATTTAGGATGTAAAACAAATATCACCTGGTGGACATACATTTTGAAAGGGAATTGAATTACAGAGGGTAAGAAACTTTATATGAAAAATAGAAACAAAATGTTGCTGCACTGCTTACTACAGGTCAAAACTTTCAAACCTTAATCTTTGACAACTGATGGAAAACACAGCGCTCTCATTACCAACTCCTCAAACACTGACGCTCGGTCAGTGGCGCACGAGTCACATTTTACTGTCTGTATGGGACGCAGCATGAAGAGCCAGAAAGACCATGTAGCGGGTGGAAGTGGACCTTGGATGGGTCAAAGAAACACTGGGCTCTCACCCAAGAGAACGCTTGTGCACCGTGTGAAACTACGTCAACATTGACTTATTTGACCTTTTTTGTCTTAACCAACGCCAGTTACATTGCAAACAGTTATTTTAACCCAAATCCTTTCCAAAACCTAACTAAGTAGTTTTGTTGAGTAAGTAAACCTGACAACAAAGTAAACCTACATTGGAAGTTGATCTTGAAAAGAGAGTGAAGGGCCACGGACCAAACGGCGGTATTTGATGAGTTGGGAGGGAGAATGTGTTGGCATCACTCATTAGGGCGTGGTCATAAGTAAGACAGGACCTTTCTAGCCTATATGAGTTGGTTTTAATTTACTCTATAATTACTGTACATGTCTTTTATTTAAGCTTAACCAACAGTTGTATGGCAACCACAAGTGCATAGATCATTGAGATTCTTTCAACGGTCTGTGCTATAAGTGGAAAACTGCTTATTATGTGATCATGGCCTGAAGATTTAAGAACTTTTTTAGTACTATAGCTGGTCTAACTACTACACATACTGTCAGCGGCATAAAGAGCAGTATATAAAGCCTGCCATGACATCTTTATTACAGGCTATGTGCCCCCGACTGATGCTAATTGTCATGAAATGTGTAGAGCACCTCTGTATCAGATGTGACTTCATTGAGTTCATGACAACTGTCATAAGGTTTCAGTTCTGTCACTCTTTATGACGTACTTACGACTGTCAGCATCTGTCCACCTCTCAAGAAGTGTTGCCCTGTTTGGTACTTTAAAGTTAAAAAATATGTATTTAATGAGCTTTTGCACACCAAAGCAGTTGTGATGAAACAAGTACCTGGCCTACAGATAAATGAGAAGAATTATTACACTGTGATGAAGACTATAACCAGGTGTACCGTCCAGCAGGTCCATTATTTACTGTAGCTTCAAAGCCATCAGACTCAATTGACAAAAACATTGATTTTAAGTTCGCAGAACACGGGGATTATATTCAACCCCGCCTTACAACATCCAAACCAGCGCTGTACAAGTCCATTTACCATTCGCACAGCTAATCAGCACAGAGGACTCAGCTAGTGCTGGCGTCATAACATTATTGATGAGCTTACATTAATTACATGTTTCTGCTTTTTCATACCGGCTGAGTGAGTTTTTCCGTTTAAAAGAACCCAGATGGAGAGCACCCTTAAGGACATGATGCAGTAAATGTTCCTACTTATTTCACAGAACAACATTTGCATGTAAATTAATCTCGTTTTTACTTTACGTACTATAACTAATCTTACCTATAGTAGGCACTTTAGCTGAGTAATACATCTTTTCCACTTGCTGTCGCAGTACCCTGAAGGTGTTTCTCAACAACAGTCAGCTAGTGCAAAAGGGCTGAATTTATGTTTGTTGTTTGTTTACAACATAGATAAAACATTTCTGTCATGATTTTCAGTCGCCACAAAAATTGTACATTTCTGCAAACCACAGGATAAGTTTAATGTCAACGATTCTGATCCAAAGATACAATTCTTGACTTCAATAAATAAGTTTCATATCAGCCTCGTATCACGCTTGCAGAAACACACAGTGCCACGTGGTTAGGTTTAGGCACCAGCACTACTTGGTTATGGTCATAAAAAAGATGGTTTGTGTTCAAATAACAATGTAACAATGTAACAACATAACATAACGTAACTGGAATAAATGAATGACTTTCTTTCCTAATGTCATGCAACAAGCGCAAGAAACGTAAAGTAAGCTTTTACTTTTGCTTTCACGCGGGACACAAACAGCGGCCTCCTGTGAAAGTCCTGTTTGTTTGACCCACACATCAACCTTACCAACTAACCTGAGCGGATCTTCTCGCTTGCTATGCTCGTTATTGTGTCACAAAACTTTCATTAACAGTCACTCTATGTCTACGTCACTTGCTCTGACTGAATGCAAAAACCTCTCCATTCAATCTGTGGTTGGCGGAAACATACGTTGCCAACATTCCGAGCCGGTGGGGCAAACGTTTCTACCAACGTCATACTCACAAATCATCACATGGATTGAGTCTGCACACTGACTGTTTGAGTGTTCGGATCACATGGCCAATGGGAACACACTACATGCTGAAACCCGAACATCAGTATGTAGGATGGAATTGGGACACAGCTACTGTGTGAACAGAACAGTGACTGCAAAAGCTTTCATGGGCTGCATTTAAGCGTGTGACAGAGTAGCACGCATTCATTTGTACGAACATTTGAAGGATTATCATGGATTAATAAAAACAACATTACATGAAATCTATTTTTAGGGAGGTGCCGTTTGTGCTTTTGTGTTCTACATGTGTACCACTGTGAGGTTTAGTCATGTTTGGCCTTCTTGTGAGGAGTGCTTCTGTTTTGCTATTGGCTGGTTTAACCACCGTGTATGAATAGGTGTGTGTGTGTGTGTGTGCGTGTGTGTGTGTGTGCGTGCGTGCGTGTGAAGTTGGGTCTGGGCAGCTCAGCGTGATAGAAAGCAGATCGAGGGTCTGCTTCTTCTCCCCCAGCGCTCACAACATCCTCAAACCAGAAACACATACACACATGCAGGTAAGCAAGAAAACACAATGCAACACACACACACACACACACACGTGGACTCACACAAGTGCAACCTGAATTAACACACACATTATTGTGTTCAATCTCAAACAAGGACAAGCAACAGCCCTACATGCTCACACACACACACACACACACACACACACACACACACACACGTGGACTCACACAAGTGCAACCTGAATTAACACACACATTATTGTGTTCAATCTCAAACAAGGACAAGCAACAGCCCTACATGCTCACGCACGCACACACACACACACACACACACACACACACACACACACACACACACACACACACACACACACACTAGTGTCTTTAACCCTGTCAGGCTCTTTTAGCAGGGTCAGATTGCATTACACCTCAGAGGACAAAAACTCACTTTAAACACAACTATGTCTGGCAGTCAATGAGTGAAGAAGGATAACTCAGGAAAGACAAAACATTCCCACCACTGACACATTGAAGCACACTCTCATACGGAGGAATGTCATGAGATCAGCAGGAGTGCTGAAGCTGTAAAAGAAAAACAGGGTCTTTTTCAAAGGAGGGTTGAGTACACTGGTACAATAATATCAGAGCATGGCTATTAATGTCACAAGCTTCATTTTCACTCGGAGGAGAACGGGGGCCGGCGGTGATGTTAGCCGTAGTGAATGGCAGACAGGGGAGGGGGCTCTCTGTAAAATCCTAAAGCGTGCCCATAAATCAACACTTTGGCTTTGGTAACAATGTTTGTGTGAAGTGTTGTAAAGCTGGACTCCAGATGAAATGGCATTTTAAAGGTTTGTCAATTTTAGCTTGTCAGAATGTTTGACATGCAACAAAAGGCTGTGCACCACATTGAATATGGGGCATACTAATACAAGTGCAGCTAAGTCATGAATTTTTCTTTGATTGTTGGTCATTTTTGGAATATAATATGGAAATAAAAAATATATAACTTTACATTTTGATATTTTTTGTGAGAGTTGCCTTGTAAATAATTAAAAGTCTGAGCGTGACACCTCATTCTTGACCTTTTTTGACTGAATAAATGTCTTGACTCAAGGTCCACAGAACATTTTCTTTTAGAAACTTTTGAACTTCGTGTAAACTAATGAAGGCTAAGTTTTCTGAAGAGATTTCAAGTGTGCTGGTTTACGCTGAAAAGGTCAGGTGCAAAGCCTGAGAATGAGTAAAAACATCAAATTTGAATTGTTTGCATGTGAAATACTGTTTGGGATTTACAGTTTAAGTGGAAGCACTTAAAGCAGCTGACATGTCAGGAGAAGCTGAAGCACTGAACGTGTCTTGAGAGTGAAATTGGTAAATGTGCTCTGCTTGACAACATCAACACTTTTTACATTCACATTTCAACATTAGCTAATCAATTAATGTAAACCAATAGAAGCATTTTGCCAAATGCCTGAAAAAGTGTAACTAACAAAATTTTTCTGAGGATTCTTCCCCCTCCGACTTGCGGTACCTCACATTAAACGTCAGCAGACGCGATGGTTTTATTCAGCTTCAGAACAAACTGCAGGCAGACAGAATGTGATGAATTTGCCTTATCAGGACTTCAAAGTCCAACATTTTCCAGCGTTTGAGGAAGAGTGTGAGAGAAAAGCAGCCAGGCTTTCAGGCAAAGTGTTGCTGTGATGCCTCCACTTGATATGAACACACACACACACACACACACACACACACACACACACACGTCTGAGTCATTCTGCCGGCCCTGAGAGTTCACCACTTGAAGGAAATGATTTACTTGTCCAAATCCTCCCTCTTGTTTGATCCCATGGGGAGCTGGAGCAGAAGCGATGCTAGGTTACCAAAGTGTGTTTTTGCCATCCTTCCCCTCCCTTTTCTTCCTTTTTCGCTTCTCTGCTTACGTCGGCCATTTTGTAATTTACGGCTGTCTTAAGGCCCACTGTCGGCTACGAACAGTGTGGGATTATATGAAACGCCGTCCGGCGGCATATTTCATGAGGAAGATCAAACACGAGGCTAAGTGATTTCTTTTTCTGAGGGCAATAACTTTTAGTGGAGCTCGCTTTCATGGCCTTGGAGACGATGACTTTGCAAGACCACAAGCTAAAGTATTCGTTACACTTCTACATTAACCTGAGAAGAGAAAAGGCCCTGTGTGTTCACAAACTATTGAAATACTAGAGCCACACTATACAACACATACCAGACTTGATACTTCTCAGATAGATAAATGTAGCAGGCATCTCCACCTCATCAAAAAAGCCAAAAAGTCAATCTTAACTCCCATAACTGCACACATACAACTGCACTCTGTGGCTGTGTAGTTGTATGTGTGTGGATCTGTAGCGGCTGGGGCAGTCGCAGGCACCAGTTGCCTCCGCCCCCCCCGAAGTCCCCCTGTTAGTCAGGAAAAGATACGGAAGAGGAGACGTGATGTCTCTTCACACACAGAAAGAAACATGACTACACTCTACAGCCATGCTAGCAGCTCTTAATGTTCTTCATGAATAAAAAACGAACCGAAAGATGGATAAAGGTTGATATTTAATAATTAAAGGTTGTGAGGAAGGTATGGGTTTTCAAGCCATCAAACTGTATAACTCCTCCCCCTTCTGCATGAAGTACAACAATATTTGTTTGTGCAATATAATTTTTTATTAATATGTGCAATACAACTTTCCACTACTTTTCAATGTCATTGACAGTATCTCTCTCAGCATCCTACTCTATATTACGTTTCTATTTGAGCTTCCATGAGGCGCTGCTGTTAGTATCACCTCCTTTACACTTTGTTGTTGTATTTCACTTTTTCTATTTCAGTAGAATTCTTTGACTTGATTTATTTACCTTGCTCTTAATGCTATTGTGTTCTATTTTGCAATGGTGTCAGTATTATTTCTTTAAACTTAATAATTGTTATTCTGTCGTTTATATATTTATTCTATTGTTTTTGCTCTGGCACAAGAATTTCCATCGGGATTAATAAGGTTCTATTTGACCTTATCTCAACATGCTCAGAATGACAATGTTAACACGCTGATGATTAACAAGTGATGTTGACCATCGTCACCATCTGATATTTGCTAATTGCTAAAAACTTAATTATTTTTAAAGGTTTTTAGTCATGAATTGTTATTGGAATTAGATGGATTCAAATGTTTGACGAGCTGAAAAGTCACCAAAAGGGTTCAAACCAAAGTGAATTCATCCTGATAAAAACACGCAGTGGTTCAAACTTCTTCTTTTCTAGCTTGTGACCCGTGAAAGCAAAGCAATGTCTATTTGGAACCTCTCGTCACAGGCTGACTGAATCTATGAGGTGCAAAGAGCGCAATCAAAGAGTGATGCTTGCTTGTCAAATCGCTTTATTTGGTCATTTGAGAGGCCGAACAACTATAGCCAGTCTTACAATGAATTCATTTGGATTCATTCTTGGAGAACCATAAAGGACGATAAATAAATGCACAATTTCATAGCAATCCATACAAAAAGTGAGCAAAATATTAGAGTCTGAACCAAAGTGTTGGACCAACGACCTATATTACCTTCTCTAGTGTGCACAGCGCTGCTAGTGAGGCTGCAGAATGTGTTGGAGTGTTTGTCTGAGTGAGTCTGGCTGATAGCAAACATGAAGACACACACAAACATACATTACAGGGGACCCCCAACATGTGCACTCATACTAAATACAGATTGAAATGCATGCCAACACACACACACACACACACACACACACACACTGTGCAGCCATTTGTGCACCTACTGACCCACACAAAAAAGGCACAACGGGGGGTGATGAGAAACTCCAGTAGCAGTTTGGCTGTGCTGGTGTCAGCACTGAGCAAACAGAGGCCAGTTGTTGACATGCCAGATATATTAGTGTTATTCTTCCTCTGTGCATATGTGTGTGTGTGTGTGTGTGTGTGTGAGTATTCCTGCTGGGACTCCCCTTGGCTAAACCAAGCCTCCTACACCTTCACTTCCTCAAAGCACCATCGGTCTTTCTCTCTCTCTCTCTCTCTCTCTTCCTGTGGAAGGATTGATGAGCAGCCAGCTTCCCACCATCCTCCCTGACTTTCTCACCGAATAGAGGGAGAAGAGGAGGAATGAAGAAAGCAGTCTGTTGGCCATCATTCATTCCCCTTCACCTTGGGAGTGTGAAAAAACCCAAAATACTGGCAGTGAAACCTAGAGAAACAAAGCTATGGGCCGGTAGAACACGCAACCCTGCTCATGTGGTGGGAAGTTATACAGAAATGACATCACCCGCTCAGGGCTTTACATACGGTGACTTACTACTATGATTTAAACATCAGCGTGGACCAAAGATGTCTCTAGCAACAACTTATTATCTTCATTTGACCATGGCTATTCAATGAAGGTATTAGGTCACTGAGATCATGTCCACTTTATTTTTTTCTCTGAATTTGTCCCGTTGGGGAATATTTAGACCTTCATGTAGGGAAGTACGTTTTAGGGTTGGGGGGATATCACAACCTGAGTGTTTTTTAAATCCTGCCTATGGCCTTGGTGAGTAGAGCAGTTGTTGTGTGCTGTAAACTCTGATGTTTGGTGTTTAACTGGCAGTCCATTATTTTGGACAGAAGCTGCAAATAAACAATATGTTTGTCACACAATGACAACTACGTCCACTTCTTGTATACAGTCATGATATATACATTATACACATGATTTCATGTTAAAATGGTAAACATTAGATGCAGAAGGTCTTTGGATGAAATTGGAGGTATACCTTGAGGAACATCGGTTGAGTGGAGTTACTACACACAGTATCTCAAAACAGTCCCTTCAGCATAGAGTACACTCCAGAATAAACACAATCCTGTTCAGTAGCAACCTGGAAACACCTGCTAGCTGTTCTGCAGAGGTGCTGGGGACAAATAAATGGTTGCTTGTATCTTCTTTTTAAAACCGTTCTGAAGGTCTTTGCACACTAAGTCCGTATTATTCCTTTTTTTGTACAGACTGTGCCACCTTTGAAATAGAATTCAACCTCACGTTGTGTTGATCCCGTCTACACACCGTCTCTGGAATTAAAGGTTAACACTTTAGCTTTCAGCATCAGTGTTGTTCGACCCCTCAGAGCAAATGTAGGTACTATTAGACGTAGTGATTGTGTCTGTCATGTGTTTTAGTTCTATTGGCTGAGGCGTTTCTGTTTTACACCCGAACAGCAAGAGGTCAGTAGTAAAGATACAATTAATTGGCAATTTCCATTTGGAACTGTTGTGAAATAAAAGTAATAAAAGTAAAAACTGTCACCAAGAATGTTACTGGATTATCCGAAGCAACCAAGAGACTGTTTTCACGAGTTTGAACACCAAAAAAAAAGAATCCATTGTGTTGGAGTGGCTCCAGAATTCTCAAATCCTGTGAAAATGAAATCAATAAAAAACTATCTGCATGGTGAGATTGTACGAGGTGAAATTGGTGTTTTAGGGAAACTGTCCCTTTAAGGTGACTCAACTTATGAAGCCGAGACAGCACGACAGTAAGAAGATGCATTGTGATATATTTATCATGAGACTGCAAAAATGGAGTACTGTGCAAGGGGAGGAAGAAGAAAAACAACCACTGACCTGTTAGGAGCCATGGGATGACACCACATGGACAACATGGAAAATACAAAGAGAGAACAGACAGGTTAGAGGACAGTTGGTCAAACAAATCTTCATCATGTAGGACACGCATACAAACACACTTACACCGACACAAGAAGAGAGTATTACATAAATCATAGGCTAATTAGTCCTCCACACCAGGTGGTGACAGTTTCACTCTGTGGGGAGCCACTGTGAGTGTGTCAAGTGTCAAAGACCTCCTTAGCACCTCATCACCTTTGACCTCATGGGGGCTTTCACGCTGTGAATAACAGAACGCATGTAGACACACAGGACCCAGGGGAGCGTATGAGGTACAGTAGAAGCTTATAAGTAGAAGTTTGACTTTTCAAGTTGTCAGTTGTGCCTTTCAGTCAGCTGTCACTCTGCTTGGATTAGATAAATCAATGAATTCAATCGTTAAACAAAGATGTATACAGTAGGTTAGTTTATTATTTACATTAGATACAGTACACAAACTGAATACAATAACAGCCCTGCAATATACTTTATAAATATAACTGTGTGAAACCTCGACGAGATGTTGGCTCTATGGCCATATTTACAGATATGGTCATTGGTAAATGTCTTTTTCTTTTAATAGCTCTTTTTATAATCTTTACCGCATTTTTTTTTTGTGCCAAAAACCTTATCCAACAAATTAACTTCTTATTAAAACGTATTTCTGGCTCAGAAACATCGACATTCAACGTAACCCTAGTATGCAAAAAAATGCAAAGAAATGCCGACATTTTTTCCCGGGACTGGGTTGTGTTTCAACCCAAACTGCACTCTTTCCCTCAACCTCACAGGAGAACGCAAGAAAACGGAAAAATAATTCCTATCATCATATAATATCATGTCAGAAACAGAACATAGCCATCCCTACTCAATGAATGCTGAGTCCTCAATACCAACATTACTTTGCCCTTACATGCTATTTGTTTTGTAGATGTTGTTAGTACTATGCAGACTTCACATCCACTGCTACCACTTTTCATATCGTCTTCATATTCATTTAGCTTGTGTCTTTGAAGAAACTGATACCAAAAATTAAGAAATTGCTGATATTTAACTCAAAAGTCACCCAGATCCTGGTAGAGCTGATGAAACTCATTTTAGTTCATACTAGTAATTCTCATTTTAATTATTATTTCCAATGACATGCAATTTCTACAAATATAGTAGGGCCATTAGACCCCAGTCTAAAATAATCCAAACCCTGCACTAGTTAAGCCTTTAATGGCTGTTTCAGAGGTGTCAATTATCCTAACTTGCAAAGGCATATACAGATATTAGGAAAAAATAGTTCTATGTCCCAAATATGCCAGCATGCTAAGAAGGAAACATGTCTTCCACTGGGTGAGAGTTTCCCTACAGAGCAGCCAGACCACCTAGCACTGGGAGCCTGGTGACAAGAGCTTTGATTATTATGCCTGCACTCCCTGCCAGGGCTAAATTTAAGTGTTCCCATAAAGCACAGAAGAAATAAGACTTGGGAAATGGCTTGGCCTGTGCCTGTGTGAGAGAGGGGAGAACTCTGACTGAGTGTGTGTGTGTGTGTGTGTGTGTTTAGGGTCTCTTCTGGTCAGCGTTGTCGCACAGTCCGGGAGATAATAATAGGATGTGCTACAACTAACTGAGACTAAAGCCGGACTTCCCACGTCTCCCACTCACTGGTGGCACTTGTGTTGTTCTATAAACACCCGCCGGACCCCCCCCCACCCAATGCAATGCAGCACTCGTGCTTGCTTCATCTCCCAGCATTCAGCACCTCCCTCGAGCATAAAGAAAACTGTAAGAAACAGCAAGACACTTTGGGCAACCCCACATCTCCCAAGGAAATGTGGAGTCCTTGTTTATCTTTGATTAAAAATAACTTTGGGAAGAGGCCGATCAATACTTTCCCTGCAACAGGAGAAATGAGGGGGGAGAAACGAGGTTGTGGAGGAGGAGGAGAAGCAAGAGGAGGGGACCAGAAGAAAAGCGTGAGAAATTTGACGACATTTTGAAATGTGTGTCAGTGTGTGTGACAGGTCGCTCGGAGTCATTCCCATGGCCTCATACAGTAGCCCTGATGCTGCTACCAAGTGCTGTTTAACAGTGACTAAATGGCCGACATATACACATAAGAGGACAGTAAAGGCCCTGGAGGACACGCTGGGCGCCATGTATGCTATATAAAGGCCTTCAGAGGACGGGAGCACAGCGAGGTCATTCCTGCCTGTGCTTTCCTTGGCTCCCGCCTCTCCTTTCAAAGGATCTGCTTATGATTTCTGTCAGAGATGCACGTCCATTTTTCACTCCATTAACAACTATCATTACCAGCCCAACTGGAGGCTATAATTGGGCCAGCCATGGAAAAGAGTTGTCAAAACACAATTAAATTCCAAACTATGGTGAGAGAGAACAGGGAGAAAGTGCTGGACGGCCATAACATCATATTGCCGGCTTCCCTTGCCCAAAAATAGGAAAGAAAAACACTAAAACCGTTATTTTACATTGGAAGCTTTAGGAGAGGCATGAAATAGATGGGTGATCTGAGCTGCCCAAACGATAGGGCTACTGAAATCATAACAAATAATCACTCTCTGTGTCAGCGATGAAGAATGGACATATTAAAAGCTATATCCAAGGATCAAAAGCCAAGATCTTGTGAGAGCCTTGATTTAGGAAAACTTAAAAT